>NC_059264.1:14011888-14050943 GCF_017591435.1 Portunus trituberculatus
TATCGTATTTACATGTTTATATATTTTTTTTACCATTTTAACATCTAAGTAGGTGATAGTAGAATATCCAAAAATATACAATATACAATTGACCATCTTAACAGTGAAAAATTACTATATCGTGAATCTCGCAGCTACAACTGGAGATTGGCTCCTCTCCTAATGAAAGCTACTTACTTTTAGGGGTAGTGATAGTCTTTTTTTTTTATCGCATGATTAGAGATGTAATTTCCAGCATTATGATTTACTGGCTCCTCTAATCCCAATATGAGGTGCCATGGGCAACAAAAATTGCGATTAAGATAAAAAAAAAAAGTACCATTGAGGTGCAAGTCCTCGAACAGTCAAGGGTGTTGAACAAAAAAAGAAAAAAAGGATAAACATTTTCAAATCTCTCTCTTAAATGGGTTCAGGTTATATAGATAGGTTGAAAATGCAAAATTACATAGGGAATCTTGAGTTTACCAGATGTAAGGATGGAAGACAGAAAATATTGGTTAACTTGGATTAGAGAAGTGGACTGTAAATGGGTGTGAAAAAGAATAGTCTTGTGCAGCGAGGCTGGGGAATATAGTTAATGACATCAGAAGAGCAGTAGACATTAAAATACGAGTAGCGATTAAAGATCGCAAGAGATGAGACATTATTGCGTGAGAAGGAGGCTGAGGGGAGTCAGTCAGTGGAGCTAAGTTGAGGAGACAAAGCTTTTGATTCCACCCATGCAGTCTGAAATAAAAGTAAAAGTGGAACCTTCCCTATACATATAAAGCCCACTTCATACATGGATGGATACGGCCCCTGTACAAAGTTGGTATGCAATTTTGGAATTCAGAACGTTTAACTTCATAAAAGCTAATTTTTGCTAGAAATGAGATGTAAAGATTTGAGTTTAAATTATAAGTAAATGACAAACAAAGGATGTTCACTGTGAAGCATGGAGGAAGAGGGTATAGTGGTTTTGAAGGTCCTGAAGGACTGATCGTCTATCAAAAGACTAGGAGAAGAAAATTAATAGATTTAGGAGAATAGTGACTATGTAGCATTGCAACAATAAAACATTCAGAAAGGAAACTTTCAGGATGAAAAATCGTACATGATTACTTTGAAATCCAAAATATTTATGCCTACTTTATGAAAAAACCTTTGATATGCCTAAGAAAGTAGCAAAGGTTTCTCAAAAATATCTAAAAAAAGAAGACCAAGACTCTCTAATAAAAATTAAAAGATAACCAGTAGAACAGCCTTAATTTTTAACGGAAGCCATACTGGCGACCGGATAGAAAATTAATGTTTAAGAGTCTTTATTTTGAGGATAAATTTATAAACGTTAGAAAAAGAGGAAATTAAAACAGTAGGATGGTGTTAAGGGATTAAAACGGTCACTCTATTTAGGAACAAGGCTGAATGTAGGCAAACCTCCAGCAAGGAAAGGTAGAACTCGATGAATAGGCAAGGTGCACACACAATAGCGCAATTTCTAAAAAAAAAAAAAAAAAAAAAAGAGGAAATTATAAGTCCATAAGATTTCCGAGGGTTTAGACCAGAGACGGCATTGAAAATATCATTTGATATCTAGCATGAAGTAATCAGAGGAAAGAGGAGAGGACGGAACCAATCCAGAGAATCATCGAAAGTAGTTTGCTGCAAGTAAAAGAAAAAAAAAAAAAATACAAAAGATAGCAGGATAAAGTACAGAAGGGGAAAATTTAGTAAAGTTATTAGATATGTGTTTGGCTAAATCATCAACCAATACAAGCAATGACCGTGGTTCTCATCTAGTATAAGTGATGGTAAGCATGGAAATCAATTAATATAAGTGACGATTGCTTAACCAATACAAGTTTTGACAGCGGGAAGCAATCATAACCAAAAACAAGGGTGGCTACCGAATGTGTTCCGAAGGCTTGGGCTTTATGGATATAGATTGTACAAGGGAGCTAGGGTTAAACAGAAACCACCACCAATCTCACCAAGTAACTGCCGTGGGTCTGGATCGAATTTGCGCCATCAGGGCCATGAGCGACCCATTTATCATGGAGGATATATAACTTTTATGATATCATAGAATTTTTACCAATTAGAGTATAAAGAAATTATTATGATCTGCCAACAAATCGATGGCCAATGCCCAACATGATTATTATTTTTTTTTATTCGCGCAATTTCTTTGATAATGGATGGAAGGTATAAAAGATTGTATGATACTCTTCGTTCATCCTTAGACACCGAGGTTTGCAAGAATTCATAAATAAAATCAATGATAACATACATATTCTAACTAATCCCTATATATTGTGATATGTAACTCATGCATTGACAGACCAGATCTTGGCAGCTGTTGGCTTGGAGACGAAGGCCGGAGTCGAGTCGGTATTTGGTTGAAGATTGGTGTGCTACGAATCGTCGGGGTTTGGATAAAAACTTAATGTTTTTTTATTTGTATTTGATACGATACAGCACTTGATACAGCATAACCTGAGAATAAATAACTTGATTTACGTGATGGGGTGACAATGTGAGTGCTGAGTGAGCCAGTGCTGAGAATGAACTGAAAATGAGATGCAGGGAGCGTTTTATGTAAATTGATATTGATCAAGAAAGGAAAAAAAAGGAAAATTAAGGTAGCCAATAAGAGAGCTGAAATGGACATATTTGGGCCAATGAGAAGCAGGAAAAATCGACCAATCAAGTGACAAGATTTTGGCCAATCAGAAGAAATCACGAAGAAGAGAAGAAATGTGAACTGTGGAGGTCTTTAGGGATGCCGAAGTCTCAAGAGAGAAGAAGGAAGCAGAGAGAACATGTGGTACTAAAATGATGTAAAATAATAATGTATAAGAGAAGGAATGATGATCACTGATACACTAATGTGCCTACACACACTTAATTACTTATTTACTTGTTACACTATAACTCCTCTTCTCTCGAATCATAACGTAAATTTTCCCAGGTACCAGGGATTTTTCTGGAACAGTTAATTAAAAAAGTCTGCATATAGAGATTATGTCTAAATTTGCGGTACTAGAAAAAAATATAAATACATCACGTTCAAATCTAGTAAATCAATAGCATCAGTAAAATTTAATATAACACCTCCAGTGTGGAATTAGATGAAACAGACATCGTATTTCATCAAAGGAATCCTGTGTAAGATCAGATTAATCATTAACTAAACCGTGCATCCATTCATATTCAGTATCCATCACAGTTCAAAAGTCTCTCAGGACTGAAAGTCAGTACTCTGTGTTCTATAATAATTCCAGCCAGTATTCTAGATAAATCCTGGAACACTACACCCTACCCTGGTCATCATCAAGCAATGCACTGACGGTTCCAAGACTGGTATTCACTAGCCGAGCTACACCGATTCCCTTAGGAAAAGGTTCCGGAACTGGTTCTGCGGGCTGATGAATGCCAGCCCGCAGAACCGCCAGCGCGCCTGGTAAGCGTCAAGCAGTACATAGGCGGTTCCGAGGCTCTGGTATTCACCAGCTATGCTCTACCAATTTCACGCGAAGCCGCTGTCAACTGTTCCGTCCACGCGAGGAACTGGTTTCTTGAATATCTGAGTTATCAGTTCCTGCCTACCGCTATTGACTGGTTAAACAATAGGGAGTCACTCTTTCCCGCTGGGTATGGGCAGTGACTCGCAGGGAATTCACAGGCATAATGTATATAAAATAGCAAAACATTATGATAAAATGATACTACTACTACTAATAAAACAACAACAACAATAATAATAATAATAATAATAATAATAATAATAATGATAATAATAATAATAATAATAATAATAATCAATCAATCATGGGTGGTATATGGCTGGAGGGAAGGGCGTCGTCTCGCCTACCTTATGGCTCCACTCCCAGTAACTCCCAGCAATAGGCATTGACTTGCAGCAGTCATAAGTTCTGTAAACGTCACTTTGGCCTCCTCCATGCTGGATTATTCCTTTCAAAGATAACCCGATATGCAGAATCGGCTTCTGGGTAGCGTGCCACAAGCTGATAATTGGCTTCGAATCAGTGTCACGGAGCAATCGCTGATTTGACACAAGTAATACCAGCGGTACCCCATGATCCAGTGAAGGCATCTAGTACCAAAAACATCAATTCGCCTCTTCAGATAGATGTTCAGCGTCCATGTCTCACAACCATAGAGTAAGAGACTGCAACTTGAAGATCCGAATCTTCGTCCGTCTGCACAGATACCGACAACGCCAAGTACTTGTGTCGAGCGAGTCCATAATGGTGTGGGCTAGGCCAGTCCGCCATATAACTTCCTGACTCGATTCACCATTGTTACGCACTACACTACCAAGGTATGTAAAGTTTTCCGGGATCTCGATGTCCTCGCCACATGCATGGACGGACTGTACTGTTTCATCCCGTAAGCTTCCAAACACTTGAACCTTGATCTTGGGCCAGGAAACCTAGGGTCCTAAGGACTTCGCCTCCTCGTGCAGTGCCTCTAGAGCCGTTACCAAAACCTCCAGTGACTCGGCAAAGATTATAGCATCATCGGTAAAAACAAGATATGTAATCTCAGTAGTGCCGACAGATGCTCCACAATGACTGATAGGGGTGGGCGCTTAACGACTCCGGAGTAGTCCGAGAACCTGGAGTCGACTCCAACACTGGAGTCGACTTCGCACCTTAACGACTCCAGTCACAGCAGTATGTAATAGTGTATACTGCTTGAGCCTTGAGGTAATGATATCACTGTTATTTTTACGAAACTGACGAGAATGTATTTAACTTTGAACAAATAAACAAAACCAACCAATATATATATATATATATATATATATATATATATATATATATATATATATATATATATATATATATATATATATATATATATATATATATATACCTCAACGAACTTGTGATAATGAAAATATAAAAATGACTTCATGTATATAAATGACGGAGTGCAGAAGACATGATGAATACTGTGGTAATGAGCTAGGCATGAAATGACATTCGTGTGGTGACACAGTAGAGAAGGCGTGTTGGTATGTCCTGCATGCTTGGCGCGCGAGGAAGGGACTCTGGAGTCGGTAAAGGCCATGTCACATGATGCGACACAGCGTCCGTGTTTGTCATCAGCGGTCCCCGCAATACACCCAGAACGCGATACATGGGTTAAAAGTCGCGCGCAGCGGGCGCGCTACGAGCCTCCCCGGCAGTGTTGGGTTCTCGCAGCGAGTGTCAGAGGGTGACGCGACATCAACACTTTATCATGACAGTGACAGTGCCTCCTGTCTAGTAACATTTTTTTTTTATACTTACCTGCAATAATGCATCAAATTATTATAAACTACTGTTGTACCGGAAAGGGGAAGAAAAATAGATAAAAAAGAATCTAAATGGTGTACATTGGTGCGCGCGCATATACTTGCTAGTTCTGTAGTGGTGCTCCGCTTTTCACGCATATTATTGCATGGAAAAAGACTCTCACTGACTTCTCAATGAGCACAGTAGTGTATGAATGTCCTGTGATGAAAAAAAAAACAGGAACATTTATGGAAAGTGTTGCTGCTAGATAGAAAATAAGTGAAAAGGAGTGGAAGATTCCAAGATGGCGGAGAAATATGCCATTTCAGCATTACTACCTTCATCCTGTTATAAGTGTAGCTCTGATTCTGGAGACCCAGCAAAATTCATTAAATGTTGTCTGTGTAGCCGGTGGGCTCATACGAAATGTGTGAATCTGGCAGGAATTAAACATGAAAATAACTGCAACGTGAGGTATCTGTGCGATGTTTGCTTCATTGAGGTGTTGGCTCTGAAGATATTAATCAATGATGTTGAGGAATTTAAGTCTGATTTGAAGAGCATTACTGCTAAAGCTGACAAGATGGTGGAAATAGTTGATAATAAGATGGCACGAATGGAGGAGATAAGTATCAAGGTCGATGAGGCAACAGAAGGCTTGGCGGGAGTTGCTGAGTCTCTGAATTCTGCTGATTCCGAAAATTCCACGCCTTGGCAGGATGTGAAGAGGAAGAGGAGGATGAAAAAGAACCTGCTTCTTGTAGGGGTAACTCAGGATTCTGAAGCAAATCTGAAGAATGAAGTTTCTCATGCTTTGGATGGAATGCAAATTAATGATACAAAGTTTGCTAATGATGGCAAAAAAATAGGGATGAATTTTGCCGATGAGAGTCTGAGAAATGAGACAGCCCAGAAACTGGAGAATGTTGAAAAGTTGACAACTAAATCTGTTCAGAAAATTAAACCTAATACAATGCTATGTAATGTCCATAAGGAAGAGACTAAGTAGGGTATCATTGATACAATCATTGCAAGAAATGACTACCTTCAAGCAGTTCCTGATATCAAGTCAAAGATTGAGAATATTTTTTGAAAACCAGCAGCAGGGGGCACAGTTCATTACATCATGAAATGTGATCCAATGATAAGACAGCTGTCACATCAGCATCAGGACAGGATTAAGCTTGAATGGGGAGTTTACCAAGTTCGTGACAGGTATCATGCACTTATCTGTTACCATTGTCAAAGGTATGATCATACTGAGGCAAACTGCAATGCCAGGAAAAATTATGAGCATCCCGTTTGCTTTAAATGTGCAGGCAACCACAGGTCTAAAGGATTGCACATCTACAGAGAAGAAATGCATAAATTGTGTGAGGTTTAAGATACAGAATACTGACCACTCAGCGAATAATAGTTGTTGTGCTGTGTTGGAAAGTGAGATTGAGAAGATCAGAAATATTACATATTACAGATCATGGCTACTAATGCTCTATGTTGAAATGTGGTTTATCAAATGTCCAGTCAGTTGGAAACAAGATAATAGAAATCATAACTTTAATTAATGATGAGAATCTGGATATTCTTGCTTTGCCTGAAACATGGCTGAGTGAATATGATACTGCGAAAATTAAAGAAATGACCCCTGACACTCATACATTTGTGCACATATCAAGGAACACGATGCAGACCCATACAGACTACATGAGCCAAGTAATAACCTTGACATGGGATGTCGAGTATTTGCGAGATGCGCACCAAGGATTTACAATAAACTGCCGAGTGATTTTAAAGGTTGTGCGAGGATCGATATCTTCAAAAAGAAATTGAAGACATAATTGTTCAAGGAAGTTTATGATTTTAACGGCATGGAAATCAAAGACAATTATAGATGCTAGTTGCTTTTGAGGGAGGCTCTGCTGAGCGCTGCCTCGCAGTGGAGCGGAGCCTTGAACAAACACCCCAAGTAACAAGTAACAAGTAAGTAATATTGTCATATTAATTATTTACCTTCATGTAGTCATCCTTTAATACATCGTAGATAGCTTGACAGGTCTCTAGTATTATGACGCTGAGAGATGTTCTTGATATTCTGGGGTGGTACTGTAGCCTGGTGAATGAACAGCATGTAGCCAGAAACAGAAGTGTTGCTTCAAGTCTGGCTCCTGCTGAAACACTTTCCCGCATTGCTGTGTCCTGTCTTTCTATTAGGGGCTTTTTTTTTCCAGTAAGGTGTGAAAAACAGTCACAGGCAGCCTCGTAAAGTTTTTTTTTTTAAAGCTCCATCGCCTTCTATTGCTAATGTTCTGAATATCTGCTGATAGCTGCGTAAAGTTTATCTTCGAAGAAGCCATTGTCTCGCCCATATTCTTCTATTCTTCTTTTTCTTCTTGATAGCACAAACCAGCACAATAGCCCAAAGAGCAGTTGTGCGTGGGCGTGGCATTGTCTCTGGGTGAGTGGTGAGCGGATGTCAGGTGTCACCCATTCCACACTGGCCGGCCGTGGCGCGCATCGGGACAATGAGTCATCGTATGACCGCATGATGGGGCAAATGCGCGAATTTGAATTATCCGCTGTTACGTTCACCGGTTAAATGGGTAATATTGGCATCGGGGAGCCGGTGAACAATAACAATAAAAAAAAAAAAAAACACTGCATGTTTAACTGGTGAGGATATGCAAAGGGGCACTTTAGAAGTTATTTAATAACCCAATAACAAAACACACATGAAACTGACATACACATATAGATATAACATACAAATAAATATAACAATAAATAACCCAACTTAACAATACCTACCAATAATACTAATCCTATATGGAGGCAATGTGGAAAAAACGGGACGAGGGGAAGTGATACTTAGGTGTCGCAGTGAAGTGCTGGGTGATGTGGATCCCACGATATTCCAAGAGGCGGTGTGTTCACTGGTTGAGGCCTTGACCTCGACTACCTTCCAAAAATCAGGGAGCTCGCTTAACACTTCCGCTTGAGTAGAATGAGGACGCGTGAATCCTACTTCGGAACAGGAGCGGGACTTCATGAAACGGTGACATGGAGGGGAGGTGGAGAGGTGGCGAACGAGGTAGCAAGCGGAGGAGGTGATGATGGTAGTGGAGTATGTTACGGGCGGGCCGTAACATTTCTACCCCCCTAAGACCTCCATAATGAGCTCATGAAGGAGGTGAGACGGGAGATCTTGATAAGGTGTCGGCGATGATGTTGTTCACCCCCTTGATATGGTGGACTTCCAAGTTGAAAGGTTGAGTTAATAAGGCCCACCTAAGTATGCGTTGGTTTCGGTTCTTCATGGCGTGAAGGAAGGCCAAAGGGTTGTGATCGGTGAAGACCTTCGTAGTTTGAGGGCCAGGATGAAGGTAGCACTCAAAACGTTGGAGCGCCAGGACGAGTGCCAGAGCCTCCTTCTCGATGGTGAAGTAGTTGAGTTGGTGTTTCTTCAGCTTGGCGGAGTGATAGGCGATGGGATGGAGGATGCCGCTTGTGGGGTCCGCTTGTAGGAGGACAGCACCCACTCCAACTCCACTCGCGTCCACTTGTAGATGGAAGAGGCGGGAGTGATCTGGCGTCCAGACCACTGGTTCCGAGGAGAGGAACGCCTTAAGATGTTGGAAGGCTTGGTCGCAGGTCGGGGTCCAGTGGAAGGGGACGGAAGTGCTGATAAGGTCCGTCAGGGGGGCGGCCAGGGTGGAGAAGTTCCTACAGAATCGTCTGTAGAAACCAGCCATCCCCAAGAACCTCATGAGAGCTTTCCTGGTGGTAGGGACAGGAAGCCAAGGATGGCCTCCACGTTTGCTCTCTTGGGGCGAACCTTGCCGTTCCCACCACATGTCCCAGGTAGACCACCGTAGACTTCCCGAAGGTGGACTTGGCCAGGTTGATTGTAAGACCGGCTTCCTGCAACCGACCCATCAGCCTCCGGAGACGGGTCAGATGTGTCACCCAGTCGTCCGAAGTCACCACCAGGTCGTCCAGATAGGCAGATGTTCCCTCCAAGTCCTGGGTGATGTAATTTATAGCCCTCTGGAAGGTGGCGGGAGCATTAGACAAGCCGAAGGGCATCACTGTGTATTGGTATAGCCCGAAGGGGGTGATGAAGGCGGATATTATTCGGGCCTCGTCCGAGAGGGGAATCTGGTAGTAACCCTTAAGTAAATCTATGGTGGTTACAAATTTGGCTACTCCTATGCTATCTATAAGGTCCTCTATCAAGGGCAATGGGTAGGAGTCTGGTACCGTCACTTTATTTAATTTCCTGTAGTCGGTGCAAAATCGACTACTACCATCTGGCTTAGATGTTAACAGGCAGGGAGAAGCCCAAGGGGATATACTAGGTTCTACAAGGTGATGACAGAGCAGACAGTCTAACTCTTTTTTCATCAAGTCTCTTTTAACGAGTGAAATGCGATAGGCTGGATATCTTATAGGCTTGATGTCATTAGATATTAATGTTATATCATGTCTAGCAATAACTTTTAAGATCAGACTGTTGTGAAGGTGTTAAGGAAAAAAAAAAAAAACTCATTAAGGTTGGACATGATTTCGCTGTTTGAGGGGCGTCCTTTAGGTGATGAGAAGAGGAATTCGATGTCGGACTCTTCCTCGGGGGGCACAGGACCAGACTCCTTCCCTACCAGACATACAGGTACAGTGCGAGACAAGTCGTCCTCTGGTTCTCTGGAGTGGTAAGGTTTCATTAGGTTAATATGAACTAGTTGGGAATCCTTACGACGGTCAGGAGTGTGGACCACATAGTTTAATGGACTTAGTTTTTGAGCCACAACATAAGGCCCCATGAACTTACTGTGAAGAGCATTGCCTGGAGTGGGGAGAAAAAGTAAAATTTTGTCTCCTGGCTTGAAACGTCTCATGACAGATTTGGGGAGAGAATTTTGTTGCATTTTAGTTTGAGATTCTTAAGGTTACTGATGTAGTCAGACACACTGGAGCTTGAAGGAGTATTCTGACTAAACCATTGATCCTTTAATATTTTGAGAGGCCCGCTGATCTGTCTAACATAGAGTAATTCAAAAGTGGAGTAACCTAAAGAATCTTGAGGAGATTCTCTTAAGGCGAAGAGAAGAAAAGAGATACTTTCATCCCAGTCTCCTTGATGTTCCAAGCAATACTTCTTCATCATGGACTTTAATGTTTGGTGAAACCGCTCCAGACAGTACTGGCAGTTCACCAGGTTTAATGGCTACCTCAACCTCTCCTGAAATGAAGGGGCACTATAAGCTAATGTTAGCCAAGGGATAGGAGAGCTGTGATTCGAGACCTGCAAGGATCATCTTCTCCCCAGTGAAAGCTTGTTTGATGTTAGGGATGACATCTTCCCTTAAGATGGACTGGGCAGCACCTGTATCACGCAGAACCTTGACATTTATTGCCTTGTCTTTACCATCAGTCAGGTACACTTTACCTTGATACGTGTATGAGTCATAAAGTTCTAGAGGAGAGTTGACAGGGTTAGCTAGGCCCATTGTGTTTTTTGTTCTCAAAGGTGTTAGGTTTAGGGGCCACAAAAAGGATGTTGACGTTGAGAGGCCTTGAAATTTGGGTGTCTACATTTTTGGATCGTGTGACCTGGTTTCTTACAGTATGTACACCAGGGGGAATTATATGCATTTGGCGAGAATCCGGTCGGCTTACCACCCGCGCCCCCAAAACCTTCCCCAAAGGAGGACCTAACATTAGATGGTGAACCACGACCTCTACTACCCAGGGATCCCATCAACAAAGCAAAGGCATCAGCCACTTTAGCGGCAGACATAAGATCACTCTCTCCCGTTCTTCCACATGCCTCAGAATATTAAAGGGTAACTTGTTCTTCCATTCTTCCAGGACCATTAGATTGAGCAACTCCGAAAAGGTGGTAATGTTAAGGGCGGCTAACCATTTCTTAAATTGTCTTAGTTTCTCACTAGCAAATTCAACATAGGTGTGAGAGTCTGGTTTCACATACTTTCGGAACTGTTGTCTGTATCCATCAGAAGTGATAGAGTAGGCGTCTAGAATGTTACCTTTGATCTCTTCATACTCTACCTCATCACTAAGGCCGTTGTATACCCTGTAAGCTTTTCCTACTAGCTTAGGGACAAGGAGAGACACCCACTGATCCTTGGGCCATTTATTCCTATTAGCAATGCTCTCAAAAGCGCGAAATGACCCGTCAACATCAGATTCATCAAAAGGGGAACTAGAGGAGCAGCTGTAGCAGGATTAAAGCTTGCTAACTTTTTCTTTATATCTATTTCTTCCCTCTAAACTTAGCGTCATTTCGTAGGGCTAACTCCTGAATTTCTAACTCTTTCTCCTGCCTTTTAAGTTGTAACTGAAATTCTCTATTCTTTTTGCCTGTAGTTCTCTCTCTTTCTGCCTGTAGTTGCATCTCTTTCTTCTTTTTCTGCCTGTAGTTGCATTTGTTTTCTTTTTCTGCCTGTAGTTGCATTTGTTTTCATGCATCCGGTATTCTAGTCTAAGCTTCTCAATTTCCCACTGACTTATCCTACTCTTATCCTGTTCTTCCTGGGGACTGTGTATTATAGTCCTCGTAGAGGCTGACATGGGAGTTAACTCTTCTACCTTCTTGCACTAGATGTTCAACAACTACATTCTTAATGACCTCTTTAGTCATCTGAGACGTGATGGGAACATCAAAATGTTTAGCGATGGCTTTCCATTGGTCCTTTTTATATTAGCATCTTTAAGTTGTTCCAGAGAAGGGTCAGCACAAAATCTTCAACGTTAAACTGAGCGGAAGCCATATTAAATAATAGATGATTTAACAAACAACAAAAAAAATGATAAGTGAATTACTTAAGTGAGGAACTTGGCAGAGTGATAATAAAGGCAACCTTGAAATTACCTAGATTATACTTAAGTAAACACAGTACAATCACTAATGAGGGGTAAACTAGAGAATTACGGCATTAAGAGGGATCCGAATTACTCTAGTTACGAGACTTGAGAAGATGAGGAGTGAATTGTACTGGGACTTGTTATTGATAAGGAGGCGGATTAGTCTGAGAGACTAGTTAAAATGGCCAATTCTAACTAGCGAGAAAAATGATCCGCGAAGTGAGGGGATTGAGGGTTCGCATGAACATATGATGATCCCAACACTTGGATAACACTTATTACACACCTGCCTATGTGCAAAAAATAGAGATAAGTGCTATCGGTGAACACGCCTTTCTACCTGGTTTCCTGCTCTACCACTGCTATGCGATACCAATGAAAGTCACGAAGCACTTTTAACCCAAAGGAGCCACTTGATCGCACAAAGGTAAATTTAAACCACACGCAGAGTAAGTCACAGAAAAAAAACACATCAAAGTCACAACACCACAGAAACACAAGAAAAAATAATGTAATCACAGAAAAAAAGTCACTGGAAAAATGGAACACTGAACAAGGGTTATAAGGGTCCTGTCATGGTCGCCAATTGTTACGTTCACCGGTTAAATGGGTAAGATTGGCATCGGGGAGCCGGTTATAAAAACAAAAAAAACACTGCAGGTTCAACTGGTGAGGATATGCAAAGGGGCACTTAAGAAGCTATTTAATAACCCAATAACAAAACACACATGAAACTGACATATACATATATCTCAGACAAATAAATATAACAATAAAGAACCCAACTTACCAATACCTAACAATAATACTAATCCTATATGGAGGCAATGTGGAAAAAGCGGGACGAGGGGCAGTGATAATTATGAGGTGTTGCAGTGGTGAAGTGGTGGGTGATGTGGATCCCACGGTATTCCAAGAGGCGGTGTGTTCACTGGTTGAGGCCTTGACCTCGACTGCCTTCCAAAAATCAGGGGGCTCGCTTAACACTTCTGCTTGAGTCGAATGAGGCCGCGTGAATCCTACTTCGGGACAGGAGCGGGACTTCATGAGACGGTGACATGGAGGGGAGGTGGAGAGGTGGCGAACGAGGTAATAAGCGGAGGAGGTGATGGTAGTAGAGTATGTTACGGGCGAGCCGTAACTCCGCCCAGACCCGCCCAGACACCCAACGACAAAAGACGCATCGTGTGACATGGCCTTAAGGCTCTCGCGACTCTAGAGTAGGTAAGACCTGTAATGCGTGACGAGCTGGGAGACGACTCCGTGGTCGCTCCGTGTCTGTCGCGCTGGATCTCGAAAGAGTGTGGCGCCGTGGAGTCGACTCAGCCGACTCCGCCAGACTCTGGAGTCGGAATCGTTAATTTTCAAGAGAGCGACTCTTGCCCATCCCTAATGACTGAGCTACAACTCTGCTTAGTACCCAGTTCCGTATTCACAGGAAAGAAGCTGGACACACCCTCTCCATACTTCACAGCACTCACAGTCGTAGAGTAGAGTCAGTTAATAGACCAATAACCCTTGCAGGAATCCCACGGAGACACAGAAGATCCTAGAGCGTCTCTCGATGCAATGAATCAGACGCCTTCTTAAGATCAACATAGGCTGCAAGCATCCCTTGTTGAAACCTACGTTGGCGCTTCACCAGTATGTGAATCGCTAGGATCCGGTCAGTTGTTGACTTACCGGGCGTGAACCCAGACTGTTCAAGTCTATGATGTTTCAGCAGGTGACTGCGGATACGCATAAACAGCAAATATGGCAAGCACCTTGCTGGTACACTGAGCAGTGTTATACCGCGGTAGTTATTGCAATCCTGATGGTCCCCTTTCCCCTTTTAGATAAGTATGACAAATTCCTTTTTCCAGTCAGGGGAAATGGTACCTTAACATACAGCATGCAACCCACAGATCATGGCCTCACCTCCCGCTTTGAACAGCTCCGCACTTATGTAATAATTACAATAACAATAATGATAATAAACATGTGAGGGAGCCCACGGCACACCACAGCCAGGCAAACGTGGGCGTGACAGAATATATCTGTAAATGAGACTACTATCCCAGTACTTGGAAACCCCCAAGGGTTGTCGTCATAGAGTAAAATCAAGTAAAGCTTATCAAAACTAATGACTATGTTTTTTATTATGAGGTTATAAGATAAATGAGGAGATTCAGTGTGTTTTGTCCTTAGTACAGAAAGGAACATTTAACTAATTTCGGCAATTTTTTTTTCTATTGATTTCACACAAGAACAATACATACATAGAGTCGAGTCGAGTCAAGCACGCACTGTCTCCCTCTCTTTACTCTTGTAACTACTGCTGCTTTCGCTAGGGTGCACCATCTGCGTGGCGCGACACTCAAATACTTGGCGATCTTGGAGGTATACTCAAGCGTAACAATTAACGCACACCTCCCTTCCACTGCTACGCAAACAATGAAATCTTGAACGTGAAACGTGATCTGCTTGATCATGGAGACGTGGTGATTGACGGAGGGCCGATGTTTCTTGTGGCCTGTTGTTGGGCCCCCAAGCTGGGAACCGCCTTGTTGTGGCGGAGGGTTTGCTTGCCCCTGTGACCTGGCAAGCTAGGCTAGAGAGGGCTTTGGTCCCTGCTCTGCCCTTTCGAGGGGGAGAGGGCTACCCATGATAATAAGGTCGTCAGTGAAGGGCCATACCAAATGGTTCCTATGCAGGCTGCCAATAGGGGCCGTCCTGTGTGTATCATGTGAGACCTTTTTTTTAAAACGACTGGTTCGCATGGGGACTAGGTACCCCGTCCACGGCAACCAGCGCTCGCTCCCATTGTAGTCCCAATAGGTGGTTTCCCTTGCCCCTGGAGCTAATTTTTTGTGTAACTTTATACATATGGTTAAACACAAAAAACTTTCAGGTTCTCGTGAGGTGGCTGACCTGGCCCGCGAGACGTCATCTTCAGGTCTGAGTGGAAAGGAGGATTCCCCTCCACAAAGGCCACCCAAAGCAGTCTCCTGTTCTGGGAATTCCTCTGAGGGACGCATTTCTGCTGCATGTAACTACCTTTTGATGGTAAATGTTAATCCATCATTTTCCTATCATGCCTTGCACTCACTTCTCAAGGCGTATGATACGGTTGTTCGCATTCGACTGGTTTATGATAAGGACTTTCCTTCTAACCGCTCCTATGTGACGTTTATGTCATGTGGTGAAGCCCGTTTGGCTTATGAACATGTAGCATCTCTGCCCCTTGCCGGCTCTGGCTTTAAAACTGAATTTCTCCAGTCACGTAATATGTCAGACAGTGACATGGATTACATCCCAAATGTTTTTGAAAACTATTTAGTGAATTCAGTTCAGTTCCCGCCACCACGATGGTTTGTGGCGTACTACAAAAATGGGCGCGGGAATTTCATACATGACTCCCGGTACTTATCGAAAGAGATCAGCACGATTCCTGAGAGAAACCTCAAGAAATACGGTAAGGGGGTGCTAGTGCAAGCGAAAGATATCACGCAGGCAAGGATGTTGCAACATCTACCATGTCCTTCTGACAGCATGTTTGAGACTGTTAACCCACATCCCTCCTTTAATTACAGTAAAGGCTGTGTGTACAATCAGGATCTTTATGAATTTCCTGACGAGGAAATACTAGCAATGTGTCCTAGCTCAACATGGTCCTTCTCACCTTCTTTGGTTCCACCCTCCCAGACCGTGTTCATATCGGTCCTATCAATCTTAGGGTGAGGCGTTTTGTATCTCGCCCTCTTCAGTGTTTCTCATGCTATGAGCAAAAGCTCATGTAAGGAAGCTTCTCGATGTGGTAATTGCTCTGCACTAGACTCACATTCTGAGGAGCATTGCAATGCTGCTGCTTATTGTTTTCATTGCCGTGATGCTCACCAGGTACGTTCCAAGCAATGCCCAAGGTATCGCCTGGAGCAGGACATTTTACAGCTTGCTAATAGTCAGTTCATCAGTCTCGCTAGCGCCAGCCGCGAACTCCTGTATCGCCAGAAGGACGGTACTGGTGGGACATCGTATGCTTCATTGGCCGCTCGCTCTTCAGCTGAGTCTGCCGGTCCGAAGACAACTTCTCCTGCTACTTCTCGCTCTGTTGGGGTACTGTTCATCTGGCTAATAGATTTGCCCTTTTGTCCGACGACTCAGTTGAGTCATCTGTAAGAAGAGACGGGAATAATTCGGATATGACCAACGTAACCCATGTAGTGGATGTCCATTTGCCCCCTGCATCGCCTAAGCCTTTGAAGGGACTGACCAAACGGCACCGCGGCTCTGCGGAGTCGATAAAATTAGCTCAGCATAAGCAATCTAAGGTTTCTTCCAGGGAACGCTCTGCTATGGTAGCTCCAATAGTTTCTGTTCAGCCCCCTGTGACGCCCTCTGTCTCAGATCGGGCTTCTTGTGATGAGGACGGTCTTAGCATGGAAACGTCCGATGATATTGTCACAGCTGTCCCTCGTGGACCCGCTGTATAAAAAAGTGCAGTCCAGCCTGACCCTCGTCCTCCGATGACCGGTAGGAGTGATGATGGTTGGCATCACTCACCGGTAGGCCGAAAGGCTGCGGTCCAACGACCTGGCACATCTCAACTCCCGGTGTCTTCTCGTCGGTTGATTATTTCTAGTCAGGTAAGTCACGGGCAGCCCCTTCAAAAGGCTCGCTCGTCCACTGCACCTAAATAGTCATTTTCAAGCTTCTACAGTGGAACTGTAAAGGCCTTCGCGCCTCGTGGGGGGAACTCCAAACTTTACTGTCGGAGTTCTCTCCAGCCTGTGTAGCTTTACAAGAGACTATGCTAAGTGATAGTACTTATTCAAGTCGTCCTGGCTATCGTGCTCCTTTTAGCACTCCTTTCCCCGAACAGGGTCACCACGGTGGCACAGCTATCCTAGTCCGTCAAGAAATACCTGTTGTCCCCTTGCAACTCAACTCTCCCCTTCAGGTGGTTGCTGTTAGGGATTTTATGGGACGATCCTTCACTATTTGCTGAGGGGCCAGACTAAATGGTTCCTACGTTGGCTGACTTTTCTACTTGTGCTGAGGCTGCTGATTATTTTACTGATTTTTTAAATCCAGCAGCGCTTCAGACAATCCCTAGGACGTCCGGGCGCTTTACTAATCGTCCCGTTCCTTGGTGGAACGCAGCATGCACAAACGCTGTGAAACACAAACGGGCAGCTTTCTCTCGTCTCCGGCGACATCGTGGGGACCCGCAGTGCCTCAAAGCTTTTCGGCGCTGCCGAGCTCAGGGCCGCCGCGTTTTGAAAGAGGTACAAAGAGCCTCTTGGAAAGCTTATGTGTCTTCCATTAATGCCCACACCCCTCTTACGGATGTCTTTAGTAAAATCCACCGAATTGCTTGGAAGCATTCTGCTCCTCCCCCACCAGTTTTGTTGTCTGCTGGGCGAACGGTGGTAGACCCTAGGACTGTCGCCGACCTCTTCGCGGAGCACTTTGCCAGTGTTTCCCGGCTGCACGTTACCGCCAGAGAATGGAATCTCTCGGCATAAATTTTTCTTCCGCTGAAGGAGAGTCTTATAATGTCAATTTCTCTGTTTCCGAGTTGCGGACTGCTTTGTCTCAGTGTCATGACTCTTCTCCTGGTCCAGACGACATTCCTTATGCCTTTTTGCGTCACATGTCTGAACGTGCTTTTAACTTTTTATTAAATCTTTATAATATATGATTTGGCATACCGGTGACTTTCCATCTTCTTGGGCTGTGGCAGTGGTCCTCCCATTTCCGAAGCCTGGGAAAGATAATCTGCAGGCTACGAACTACCGTCCTATATCTTTGACATCTTGCATCTGTAAAGTGCTAGAAAAGACGGTAAATGTAAGACTCGTGTGGTATTTGGAGAGGGGGAAGTACTTGTCATCGGTACAGTACGGCTTCCGAAAGATGAGGTCTACTACGGATGCTCTTTTATCCCTGGAGTCTTCTATTTGTGAGGCCTTCGTTAATCACCACCATTAAGTAACAGTCTTTTTTGACCTGGAGAAGGCGTACGACACGCCTTGGTGTCATGGGATTTTACGTTCCTTGTTTAATTTTGGTCTCCGTGGCCACCTTCCTATTTTTATTCAGTAGTTTTTATCCAGACGTCTTTTACGGGTTCGAGTTGGGAGTGTTCTCTCCGATGCTACCGCTTTAAATGACGGTGTCCCAAAAGGAAGTATTCTTAGTGTTATGCTATTCGCAGTTGTAATAAATGGTGTTATAGATACTCTATCGGATGGCGTACACAGCTCTTTATATGTGGACGACTTGTGCATCTCTTTTGCTGCTGCTAGGATGTCACTGATTGAGCGAAAGCTCCAACTGGCAATAAATCGGGTTTCCAGTTGGGCCAACATAAACGGTTTTTGATTCTCCACCTCAAAGACCGTGTCTATGCATTTTTGTCGAAATCGTGGCGTCCATCCAGATCCCGATTTATATTTAGCAAATAGACGCATCTCATGTGTGGAGGCCACTCGATATCTTGGCCTATTGTTTGACAGCCGTCTTACTTGGGCTTCACATTTCCGTTCTCTTAAAGCGTCTTGCAGGACGGCACCATCCCTTCTTCTTGTTTTAAGTCACATCTCTTGGGGTGCGGACAGGGACACTTTGCTGCTTCCTCACCGTACACTTATACTTCCAAAGCTGGAATACGGCTGTAAGATTTATTCATCCGCAACGGATGCACGACTACGCACGCTTGACCCCGTGCATCATGCTGGGGTCCGCTTGGCTACGGGTGCATTTCGGACATCTCCAATACCTAGTCATCTAGTGGATGCTGGTTTCTGGCCGCTCGACCTCCGGTGCCAGTCTTCGATGCTCCGGTGTTGGTTTCGCACCCACCGTGTTCTTGATTCTGTCCCTTGTCTGTCAATGTTGCGGGGCTCGCTTTCGCAGCCGTTTGTCACTCGACCGAGTCTACCTAAACCTTTAGGCCTTGGAGTGACAAATCTTATGGCGGACTTATCTATCGACCCCACTCCTGTCCTCTTCTCTTTCCGGCTCCCACGAGTTGGTTATTGGCAGCTTCCTGTTGTGTCATTATGCCCTCCTACCATTGAGGGCATTCCGGCTCCCACGAGTTGGTTATTGGCAGCTTCCTGTTGTGTCATTATGCCCTCCTACCATTGATGGCAAGGAGTATTTTCCACCAGCTCTATCCCACTCACGGTTTTTAGAACACTTTTTTCCTCATTTTGATGATATTCCCGTTTTTACTGATGGTTCCAAATCCGACGCAGGCGTTGGGTTTAGTGTGGTTTTCCCCTCTTTTTATCGGTGTGGCAGCCTTCCTTCAGTGGCATCCGTCTTCACTGCAGAGCTGTCTGCCATAGTCCTAGCTTTACAGATAATTTTTACTCTCCCTGTTTCGTCTTTTACAATTTTTAGTGACTCGCAGTGCTCTTACTGCTCTCTCTTTATTTCCTTCACCCATTGGTTTTATCAGCCCTGGAGTGGCTCTATTTACTCACCAGAAGAGGATATCGTGTTGGGTTCTGTTGGGTCCCTGGTCACGTAGGTGTTCCAGGGAATGAACACGCTGACCGCCTCGCTAAAGAGGCAGCAAGTCGCGCTCCATCTCCTGCCCCTGTTCCGTTTCGAGATGTATTTCACTCTATTCGTGTGGCGGTTGCAGTATTATGGGAGAGAAGATGGCTAACGGGGGTTGCAACCTCGAAAATGGGAGAGATCATTACTTCAACTATCCCTCAGTGGACATACTCCCATGTCCGGGATAGCCGTGCACAGAATTTATAGGCGCGACTGTGCATAGGTCATACTTACCTTACACAAAGGTATCTGTTGAGTGCCCCAGTTTGACTGACTTAAGACACCGCTACCTCTACCGCTGTCGCGGTAGAGATAGCGGTGTCTATTATATCTCAAAGGTCCTTGGACCAGAATGCCTGGTCAAGGTCATGACGTTTTTAGATTCTTAAGAGAAGCTGGCCTTCTCCCAAATCTGTAAATTTTATTTTTATTTCACTCTATGTATTTTAAGGTTTTCTTAAATTTTATTGTATACTGTATTTTAGTTTCTTTTGATTCTAGAATTTTTCTGATTTTAGTATTGTAGTTTTTAATTGCTTTTAGTTTTTTTTTTTTAATTTTATGGTGTCCTTTTTAATATTTCGTAGCGGCGCCAGATGACCGCTAATGTTGCGGCGCCTTATCCTAAATCATCCATCTATCCATCCTACACTATTTGCAGTTTATATCTCCCTCCTCGGGTTCCTGTGCCCAAGGGTGAGCTTGACGGCCTGGTGCGTCAGCTGACTCCGCCTTTCCTCTTGTTGGGAGATTTTAACGGCCGTCACCTATTGTGGGATGAAGGTGCTAGTAATCCTCGTTGGGTTTTAATCGGTTCTTTTATTAAGGATGAGGGATTGGAGGTTTTAAATTCTGGGGATATTACACATTTCCACAGTCCTACTGGGACTTTTACAGCTATCGATCTTTCTCTGTGTACATCTAATTCTTCCCTTGATTTTAATTTGCGGGTCCTACGAGATTTACACGGTAGTGACCACTTTCCGATTTGATTACAATCTGTGAACTCTGAGCCACAGTCCCGGCCACCACGCTGGGTTTTAGACAAGGCAGATTGGCCTCGATTCACAGACCTTAGCTCTTTTATCCGTTCGCTGGCTGACTTGTGCTGAGGCTGTGGACTATTTTACCGATTTTTTACAGTCAGTAGCGCTTCAGACAATCCCTGGGACGTCCGGTCGCTTTACTAAGCGTCCCGTTCCTTGGTGGAACGCAGCGTGCACTAACGCTGTGAAACAGAAACGGGCAGCTTTCTCTCGTCTCCGGCGACATCGCGGGGACCCGCAGTGTCTGGACGCTTTTCGACGCTGCCGAGCTCGGGCCCGCCGTGTTTTGAAAGACACAAAGAGCCTCTTGGAAAGGCTATGTCTCTTCCATTAACGCCCGCACCCCTCTTACGGATGTCTTCAACAAAGTCCGCCGAATTGCTGGAAAGTATTTTGCTCCTTCCCCACCAATTTTGTTGTCTGCTGGGCGGACGGAGGCAGACCCTAGGACTGACGCCGACCTTTTCGCACAACACTTTGCCAGTGTTTCCCGGAGGCATCCTGCAGACCCGGGCACACGTCACCGCCAGAGAATGGAATCTCTTGGCATAAATTTTTCTTCCACTGGAGGGGAGTCCTATAATGTCCCCTTCTCTGCCTCCGAGTTGCGGACTGCTTTGTCCCAGTGTCACGGCTCTTTTCCTGGCCCAGATGATATTCCTTATGCCTTATTGCGCCACATGTCTGACAGTGCTTTTAACTTTTTATCAAATCTTTATAATATGATTTGGCATACCGGTGACTTTCCATTTTCTTGGGCTGTCACAGTGGTTCTCCCATTTCCAAAGCTTGGGAAAGATAATCTTCAGGCTACGAACTACCGTCCTATATCTTTGACGTCCTGCATTTGTAAAGTGTAGAAAAGATGGTAAATGTTAGACTCGTGTGGTACTTAGAGAGGGGGAAGTACTTGTCATCGGTACAGTACGGCTTCCGAAAGATGAAGTCTACTACTGATGCTCTTTTATCCTTAGAGTCTTCTATTTGTGAGGCCTTCGCTAATCACCACCATCAAGTAACAGTCTTTTTTGACCTGGAGAAGGCCTACGACACGGCTTGGTGTCATGGCATTTTACAGTCCTTGTTTAATTTTGGCCTTTGTGGTTAGCTTCCTATTTTTATTCAGCAGTTTTTATCCAGACGTCTTTTACGGGTTCGAGTTGGGAGTGTTCTCCCCGAGGCTATTGCTCTAAATGATGGTGTCCGACAGGGAAGTATTCTTAGTGTTACACTATTCGCAGTCGCCATTAATGGTGTGATAGATACTCTTCCAGATGGCGTTCACAGCTCCTTATATGTGGACGACTTGTGCATCTCTTTTGCTGCTGCTAGGATGTCACTGATTGAGCGAAAGCTCCAACTGGCAATCAATTGGGTGTCCAGTTGGGCCAACATATATAGTTTTCGTTTCTCCACCTCAAAGACCGTTTTTATGCATTTTTGTCGTAATCGTGGCTGTGGTATAGTAAAATTACTGTAATAGTTTATTGGTAGTTAGTGTATGGTAGTTAACCTTTGAGGTATCAAGGTTGTTCGATACTGTGAATCCTTTCGTATGTAATCGAACTACGTGAACCTGTATCGGAGTTATTGTTAGGTCAATATTTCGCTAGGAGGTCAGTTCACTCCAGCCTGTCTCCTAATACACAGCTCTGGTTTAGTGTTAAGTAAAGCCTTGGGTTGAGGTGTTTATTTACACCTAAACTTACCACAATTTACTTAACACTGAATCAACTGCTTTAGCTGGAGATGGAGAGGCTACTACGACCAGAGCGTTTTGAAGGCTCGCAAGACACCTCTCCTGCTCAATGGACTCACTGGCTACGTACTTTCTTCAACTTTGTCCAGTCTATCTCGCCTGCCACGGATAAGCTCAAACTACTCATCAACTACATCTCTCCCGAAGCTTATTCCCACATCTGTGACTGCACGGATTATGACGACGCCATCAAAGCTCTGGAAGCAGTGTACGTCCAGCCGAAGAACATAATATACACAAGGCACCAATTAGCTACACGCTGTCAACTATCCAGCGAGTCCATCGACACATATCTACATTCGCTCAAGGTACTGGCCAAGGACTGCGAGTTTAAGCGAGTGACTGCGGACACCTACACTCAAGAAGCAATTCGTGACTCCTTCATCGCTGGTCTCTTTTCTCCTGCCATACGACAACGACTCCTCGAGAAAGAAACTCTCACCCTGAGTGAAGCCGTCCAACTAGCCCGAAGCCTCGACTCTGCTCAACGGAACGCTGAAGGATTCTGTCTGCCACGGAGCCACTTAATTCTACAGACAATAACTCGGCTGTTGCTTTCCGTGGAGTACCTTGCTTCTTCTGTGGAGGCAAACGTCATCCCAGAGCTCAATGTCCAGCTCGAAGCTCCATGTGTCACAAGTGTGCCAAGAGAGGGCATTTCGCCAGCGTCTGCAGATCCGCCACCAGGGGAAGTGCTGCCGCTGCTGCTGCTGTCACGGCTGGTTCTCCTGATCTGGCCTCTGTGCAGCCCTGCCACCACTGTGTTTCTCCCATGGCTGCCAGTAGTCCAGTACTGGCCTCTGCTTCTACACATACAAGCTATACTGTTCCTGTAAGTGTAAATGGCTTGCAAGTGAATTCACTCATCGACAGTTGGAGTTCAATCAGCTTCATCCATCCTGAAGTCGTAAAGAATTTAAACTTGGTTGTGTATCCTTCTAAGGATGATATCACTCTTGCATCATCTGAAACCTCCACCACTTTAGGACATTGCTTTATAGATTTGGTAGTTAATGATTGCCACTATCCTCACACTAAGCTCTCTGTACTCCCTCGACTGTGCTCCAAGATAATCTTAGGGCAAGATTTCATGGGAAAACATGAGGCAGTGGAATTCACTTTAAATTGCGCATTACCTAAACTGACTATATGTGGAGTAGCATGCATGAACTTTGATCCACCTTCTGTGTTTCCTAATGTAACTCCTGATGTCAAACCTGTCACAACTCATACACGCAAGTTTACTGAGGCAGATCACGAGTTCATCCGTAAAGAGATAGAGTCCCTGTTACAAGCTGGTATAATAGAAAAGAGTCAGTCTCCTTGGAGAGCTCAAGTGTTAGTCACTAATGACGAAAGACACAAGAAGCGTATGGTTGTAGATTACTCTAGGACTATTAATCGTTTCACACAGCTTGATGCCTATCCAATGCCTCGAATACATGATTTGGTCCATAAAGTGGCTAAATATAGGATATTTAGTAAGATTGATTTGAAGAGCGCCTACTATCAAGTACCGCTTAGAGACTCTGAAAAACGTTACACGGCTTTCGAGGCTGATGGGCAGCTATTCCAGTTCAACAGAGTACCATTTGGCTGAACTAACTCAGTCGCTGTTTTCCAGAGAATCATGGATTCGATCATTGCTGATTCAGGGTTGGAAGCCACCTTTGCTTACATTGATGATGTCATAATATGCGGTGAAGGACAGGTGGATCATGACAGAAACCTTCAACGCTTCAAAGATGCAGTATCTAAGTACAACCTTTCTTTAAACATGAGTAAATGTCAGTTCAATCAAAGCAAGATTACTTATCTCGGGTATTGTATCTCTAATGGTTCACTACGACCTGACCCAGACCGTATTAAACCTTTGATGGACTTACCGGTACCTGACAACTCTTCTTCTCTTAAACAAGCTCTCGGTCTCTTCTCGTATTATTCCGTATGGATTAAAGGCTACTCCAGACGCATCCAACCCATTTTACATAATGTCTCCTTTCCACTCTCTCCTGCAGCTATAAAGTGTTTCGAAGCACTCAAAGCTGACATCTGCAGTGCCTCTGTGGCCGCGTTTGATGAGTCACTCCCACTACAGATCGAGACAGACGCTTCAGCTGTCTCCATAGCAGCCACTCTATCCCAGCTTGGACGACCGGTAGTTTTTTTTCTCAAGGACCCTCACTAACTCTGAAAGGCTGCACCCAGCTGTGGAGAGAGAAGCGGCTGTCATAATAGAAACTGTGCGTAAAAGGAGGCTCTTTGTTATCGGAAGAAGGTTTACTATAGTCACGGACCAGCAGGCTATTTCATTTATGTTTAACCCGAGTCACACATCAAAAATAAAGAATGATAGATCATGAGATGGCGCCTTGAGCTCTCAGAATACCTGTACGACATAAAGTTCCGACCTGGTTCACTGAATGGCCCTTGTGACACTTTATCACGCGTGTGTTCAGTTGCTGCTACAACTAACTCTGTCTCCCTTGAGGAAATACATACTAATCTGTGTCACCCAGGAATCGCCAGATTGTATCATTACATTAAGATTAAGAATTTAGCTTATTCTCTAGAGGATGTAAAGAAAGTCTGCTCTCAGTGTGTGATTTGTTCTGAACTAAAACCTACATTTTACAGACCCCCTGCTAGTAAACTAGTTCGAGCCATGCAACCTTTTGACCGTATCTCTGTTGACTTCACAAGCCCCAAATTATCATCATCTAAGAATAAGTATCTCCTTGTTATGATTGATGAATATTCCAGATTCCCTTTTGCTTTTCCTTGTCCAGATATGTCGGCTCAAACTGTTATCTCTTGCTTCAGAAAACTGTTTTCAATATTTGGTTGCCCCTCTTCAGTACACTCAGACAGAGGACCTCAGTTCATGTCTCGGGAAGTTTCAGAGTTTTTGATGAGTTACGGCGTTGTTATGACCCATTCTACTCCCTACCATCCTACTGGTAATTCAGTGTGAGAGAGAAATAGGCACCATATGGAGAACTGTTCGTCTAACTCTGAGGTCACTTAAACTAGCGGATTGTCAATGGGAACTAGTTGTAGATAAGGTATTACATTCCATTCGGTCCCTTCTATGTACTTCAACCAACCAAACTCCTCATGAGAGACTGTTTTCATTCCATAGGAGATCTTTTAATGGGTATTCGTTACCATCCTGGCTCACAACACCTGGACCTGTCTTACTGAGAAAATTTGTTCGCTCTTCTAAATCCGACCCGTTGGTGGAGGAAGTAGAGCTGGAGAGTGCCAATCCTTACTACGCTCACATACGCCATCCTGACGGAAGGCAGTCAACGGTTCTCCACAAAGGATTTGGCTCGGAGCCCTAAAAATCCAAGTGGCCAGGAGTGTTCAACTTCATCTGAGGACACTACGCCGGTTTCTCCTAAGGAGGATAACCGAAACGTTGGAAGAACCGTGTCTGAAGATAATGACCATAACCTTGAAGCTCAGGACCGAGCGGATCCAGGTGACTGCTCTGTACCTGACGACAGTAGTTCATCTCCTGAGAGCAAGCCATCTGTTCCACTTAGGCGTTCTACAAGAGTCAGTAAACCTCCCGTTAGGTTTGGTTATTGAGACTATTTATCCTTACTGTTAAGAAATATTTCTAAGAGGGGGAGATTGCGGTATAGTAAAATTACTGTAATAGTTTATTGGTAGTTAGTGTATGGTAGTTAACCTTTGAGGTATCGAGGTTGTTCGATACTGTGAATCCTTTCGTATGTAATCGAACTACGTGAACCTGTATCGGAGTTATTGTTAGGTCAATATTTCGCAAGGAGGTCAGTTCACTCCAGCCTGTCTCCTAATACACAGCTCTGGTTTAGTGTTAAGTAAAGCCTTGGGTTCCGATTTATATTTAGCCAATAGACGCATCTCATGTGTGGAGGCCACTCGATATCTTGGCCTATTGTTTGACAACCGTCTTACTTGGGTTTCCCATTTCCGTTCTCTTAAAGCGTCTTGCAGGACGGCACTATCCCTTCTTCGGGTTTTAAGTCACACTTCTTGGGGTGCGGACAGGGACACTTTGCTGCTGCTATACCGTACACTAATGATTCCTAAGCTGGAATACGGTTGTGAGATCTATTCCTCTGCAACGGATGCACGGCTACGCACGCTTGACTCCGTGCATCATGCTAGGGTCCGCTTGGCTACGGGTGCATTTCGGACATCTCCAATTCCTAGCCTATTAGTGGATGCTGGCTTCTGGCCGCTGGACTTCAGGCGCCAGTCTTTGATGCTCCGGTGTTGGTTTCGCACCCACCGTCTTCCTGATTCCGTCCCTTGTCTGTCTGTATTGCGGGACTAGTGCTCACAGGCATATGTCACTCAACCTAGTCTCCCTAAACCTTTTGGCCATAGGGTCGCAAATCTCATGGCAGAATTATCTATCGACGCCACTCCTGTGTACTCTTTCCGGCTCCCACGAATTGGTTATTGGCAGCTTCATGTTATCTCATTATGACCACCTGCCATGGAAGGCAAGAAGGATTTTCTGCCAGCTCTGTCCCACACACGGTTTTTAGAACACTTTTCTATCCATTCTGATGATATCCCGTTTTTACTGATGGTTCCAAATACGACGCAGGCGTTGGGTTTAGTGTGTTTTTTCCCTCTTTTTATCGGTGTGGCAGCCTTCCTTCAGTGGCGTCTGTTTTTACTGCGGAGCTGTCTGCCATAGTCCTAGCTCTACAGATAATTTTACTCTCCCTGTTTCGTCTTTTACAATTTTTAGTGACTGTCGCAGTGCTCTTACTGCTCTCTCTTGCACTGTCTCCCTTAACCCTTTGGTTTTATCAGCCCTGGAGTGGCTATATCTTCTTACCAAACGAGGATATCGTGTTGGGTTTTGTTGGGTCCCTGGTCACGTTGGTGTTCCAGGAAATGAATACGCAGATCGCCTCGCTAAAGAGACAGCAAGTCGCGCTCCATCTCCTGCCCCTGTTCCGTTTCAAGATGTATTTCATGTAATTCGTGTGGCGGTTGCAGCAATTTGGCAGAGGAGATGGCTAACGGTGATTGCAACTTCGAAAATGGGAGAGATCACTACTTCCACACTCCCTCAGTGGACATACACCCATGTCCGGGATCGCCGTGCACAGACTTTATTGGCGCGACTTCGTATAGGTCACACGTACCTTACACAAAGGTACCTCCTGACCAGGGACCCTCAACCTTAATGTGATGACTTCCTGGTGCCACTTACAGTTCGGCACCGGTATCTCAAAGGTCCTTAGACCAGAGTGCCTGGCCCAAGGCCATGACGTTTTTAGGTTTTTGGGAGAAGGTTGCCTTCTCCCAAAGCTATGAATTTTATTCTATTATATGTATTTTAATGGGGTTTTTTTTATTTTATTGTAGTTTTTTTTTGTTTTAGTTAATAAAATTACGTTTAATTTTATTGTTTTTAACTGCTTTTAGTCATTTTAAAAAAATTTCTTTTAAACATTTTTGTTTTCCATTAAAAATTTGTAGCGGCGCCAAATGACCTCTGCTGTTGCGGCGCCTAACATCAAATCCATCCATCCATCCGTCCACGGCAGCCAGCGCTCGCTCCCATTGTCGTCCCAGTAGGTGGTTTCCCTTACACCTGGAGCTTTTCTTTTTGTTACATGATACTCATGGTGAAACACAAAAACTTATCAGGTTCTCGTGAGGTGGCTGACCTGGTCCGCAAGACGTCATCTTCAGGTCTGAGTAGGGAGGGGGAATCCCCTCCAGAGCAGTGTCCTGTTCTGGAAGTTCTTCTGAGGGATGGTAAATGTAATTCATTCTTTTCTTATCACACCTTGCATTCCCTTCTCAAGGTGTATGTCACGGTTCTTTGCATTTGACTTGTTTATGATAAGGACTTTCCATTTAACCGCTGCTGGGACGTTTCTGTCATGTGACGAAGCCCGTTTGGCTTTAGAATATGTAGCATCTCTGCCTCTTACTGGCTCTGGCTTTAAGACCGAACTTCTCCACTCCCGCAATATTGCAGACAGTGATACGGACTATATCCCAAATCTATTTGGCAACCATTTAGAGTTTTCAGTTCCTGAAGTCCGCCAGATCCCGCCTCCACGTTCGTTTGTTAGGAAATTCATCCATGCCTCTCGGTACCTTACCAAAGAAAATGGCACGGTTCCTGAGGGAAATCTCAAGAAGTATGGTAAGGGGGTGCTCGTGCTGGCTAAAGATATTATGCAGGCAAGGATGTTGCAACATCTCCCAAACCCTACTGACAGCATGTTTGATACCGTGAAGGCTCATCCCACCTTTAATTATAGTAAAGGTGTGTACAGTCAGGATCTTTATGAATTTTCTGAGGAGGAAATACTAGCGATGTGCCCTAGCTCAGTCCATAAGGTGACTAAGATGAGGAATTCCTCCAATATTGTCCTTCTCACCTTTGAATCCACCCTCCCTGACCGTGTTCATATTGGTCCCACCAATCTTATGGTAAGACGTTTTGTTTCCTGCCATCTTCAGTGTTTCTCGTGCTACGGGTACGGTCATGGTAAAAGCTCCTGCAAGGAAGCTTCTCGATGCAGTAATTTCTCTGCATTAAGCTCGCACTCTGAGGAGTATTGTTTCCTATTGATTTCATTGCCGTGATGCTCATCAGGTACGTTCCAGGCAATGCCCAATATATCGCCTGGAGCAGGATATTTTAGTTCATTAGTCTTGGTAGTGCCTACCGTAAACTCCTTTACCCCCAGAAGGAAGGTACTGGTGCGACATTCTATGCTTCATTAGCTGCTCGCTCATCAGCTGAGTCTGCAGGTCCGAAGACATCTTGTGCTACCTCTCGCTCTCATGTGGCTGGTGGTCCTGCTGTTAGTTCAGCTAATAGCTTTGCCCTTTTGTCTGATGACTCAGTTTAGTCATCTAAAAAATGTGACCGAAATCCTCCGGCCTTGACCAAGGTGACCCATGCCATGGATATACATTCTCCTCCTGTATCACCTAAGCCTTTGAAGGGCGTGACCAAGCGGCACAGCGGTTCTGCGGAGTCGATAGATTTGGCTCAGGCAAAGCAATCGAAGATTTCTCATGGTGCACATGATCGCGAGTCCTTCAGGGACCATTCTGCAATGGCAACTCCGATGGTTTCTGTTGAGCCTGCTGTGACACCTTCTGTCTCAGATCTGGCTTCTTGTAATGAGGGTGCTCTTAAAATGGAGTCATCCGGTGATGCTGGTGTCACAGCTGTCCCTCAAGGACCTACGGTTGTGAAAAATGCAGTGCGGCCTGAGCCTTGTCCTCCAGTGCCCAGTAGAAATAGTGGTAATTCACATCACTCACCGGTAGGGCGAAAGGCTGCGGTCCATCAACCCAAAACATCTCAACTTCCGGTGTCTTCTCGTCGGTTAATTATTCTTAGTCAGGTAAGTCATGGGCAGACCCTTCAAAAGGCTTGCCCGTCCGCTGCTCGTAAATAATCGTCTTCAAGCTTCTACAGTGGAATTGTTGAGGTCTTCACGCCTCGTGAGGGGAAATCCAACCTTTACTATCGGAGTTATCTCCAGCCTGTGTCACTCTACAGGAGACAATGCTCGGTTATAGTATTTATTCTAGTCCTCCTGGCTATCGTGTCTTTATTAGCACTCCTTTCCCCGAACAGGGCCACCATGGTGGCACAGCAATCCAGGTCCGTCAGGATGTTCCTGTTGTTCTCTTACAATTTAGCTCACCCCTTCAGGCGGTTGCTGTCAAAGTCTTTCTGGGACGATCCTACACGTTTTGTAGTCTCTATCTCCCTCCTCGGGTTCCTGTCTCCAAGGGAAATCTTGTTGGTCTAGTGCGTGACCTGCCTCGGCCTTTTCTCTTGCTAGGGGATATTAACGGCCGTCACCCTTTGTGGGATGAAGGTGCTAATAATCCCCATGAGGGATGCCTCCGTGGCCACCTTCCTATTCTTATTCAGCAGTTTTTATCCAGACGTCTTTTACGGGTTCGAGCGGGGAGTGTTCTATCCGAGGCTAGTAATCTAAATGATGGTGTCCCACAGGAAGGAAAGTATTCTAAGTGTTACACTATTCGCTGTCGCCATAAATGTGCTATAGATGCTCTCCCAAATGGCTTTCAGAGCTCCGTATATGTTGACGACTTATGCATTTCTTTTAAATAGCGATCAATAAAGTGTCTCGTTCGGCCAACATAAATGGTTTTCGGTTCTCCACCTAGAAGACCGTAGCCATGCACCATCCGGATCCCGATTTATACCTAGCAAATAGACGCCTCCCATGTGTGGAGGCGACTTGATATCCTGGCCAGTTTGACAACCGTCTCACCTGGGTTCCCCATTTTCATTTTCTTAAGGCGTCTTGTAGGAAGGTATTATCCCTTCTTTGGGTTTTAACTCTCACCTCTTGGGGCGCAGACAGGGACACTCTACTGCTTTTTCACCATACACTTATCATTCCCAAGCTAGAATACGGTTGTGAGATCTACTCCTCTGCAACGGAGGCACGGGTACTCATGCTTGACTCCGTGCATCATGCTGGGGTCCGCTTGGCCACGGGTGCCTTTCGGACATCTCCAATTCCTAACCCCCTAGTGGATGCTGGTTTCTCGCTGCTCCGATGTTGGTTCTGCATCCACCGTCTTCTTGATTCCATCCCCTGTGTATCAATATTGCAGGAATCGAGTTCGCAAGCGTAAGTCACTCGATCTAGTCTCCCTAAACCTTTTGGTATTCGAGTCGCCTCCTTCATGACGGATTTAGCTATCGTCCCCACTCTTGTCTATTCTTTCTGACTCCCTCGAGTTGGTTATTAGCAGCTTTATGTTGTCTTGTTATGCCCTCCTGCCATGGATGGCAAGAAGGATTTCCCACCAGCTCTGTCCCACACGGTTTTTAAAACGCCATTCTACCCATTCGGATGCCATCCCTGTCTTTACTGATGGTTCCAAATCCGATGCAGGTGTTGGATTTAGTGCGGTTTTTCCCTCCTTCTACCGATCTGGTAGCCTTCCTTCAGTGGCATCGGTCTTTACTGCGGAGCTGTCTGCCATATTCCTTGCTTTACGTATAATTTCTACTTTTGGTTTTGTCTTTTACAATTTCTCGCAGTGTTCTTACTGCTCTCTTCTCTATTATTTCCCTTAACCCATTGGTTTTATCAGCTTTGGAATGGCTATATCTGCTTACTAAAAGAGGATATCGTGTTGGGTTTTGCTGGGTCCCTGGTCATGTTGCTGTTCCCGGGAACGAACATGCAGATCGCCTTGCTAAAGAGGCAGCAAGTAGCGCTCCACCCCCTGCCCCTGTCTTCCAGTGTATTCGTTTGGCAGTTGCTGCAATTTGGCAGAAGAGATAGCAAACGGAGCGCGCCACCTCGAAAATGGGAGAGATCACCACTTCCACTATTCATTACTGGACATACGCCCATATCTGCGACCACCGTACACAGATATTATTAACCCCTTCGCGCCAGATGTTAAAAAAGCCCGCCTGTATGATATATGGGTGGTAGTGCCGCGCGCCCGAGCGCGGGAAACTCGTGCAAGCTTGTCATACTTGTCGTCTTTGTGTATTATGCTGCTATTTTTTAGTCACTATATTGCCTTCGAAGAGGAAAGTGGACGCTTCTCTATTCGAGAGAGAAGAGAGAGAGAGAGAGAGAGAGAGAGAGAGAGAGAGAGACATTTGCTAATATTTTAGACACAAGCGGGACGCATGTAGCTTATCTTTCGAGAGGAAGAGGGAGGAGGGAGAGGAGAGGAAGGGAGGAGAGAGAGAGAGAGAGAGAGAGAGAGAGAGAGAGAGAGAGAGAGAGAGAGAGAGAGATTAGAGTATTTGTTGTTGTTGTTTTTTTGTTTTTTTTTGTGTGTGTGTGTGTTTTCACGAATGTTACAAGGCGGGACGCATGTAACTTTTCTTTCGAGAGAGAGAGAGAGAGAGAGAGAGAGAGAGAGAGAGAGAGAGAGAGAGAGAGATGGGAACAGTCTATGCCATTGGGTAATTTTAGACACAAGGCGGGACGCATGTAGCTTATCTTTAGTGATTGGTGGAGACAAGGATGGTGGGAGGAGCACTAGGATTTCAAGGACAGCATACGGCGTGTGTAGTTGGTATCCAACACACTATACGGGACAACTGAACTGAAGAAAGCTCAGAAAAGAAATATGACGTCTATGTAGGCGTCACCGTATTTGCTACTGGGGCTTCATGACGCCTACATAGGCGTCACCGTATTGAAGGGGTTAACGCGACTGGAAATAGGTCACACGTACTTTACACATATATACCTGTTGACCAGGGACCCTCAACCCTACTGTGATGACTGCCTGGTGCCACTTACAGTGCGGCATCTGCTGGTAGTGGTCCTCCAACCAGCGTGCCTGGTACCTGATCATGATGTTTTCAGGTACCCGGGGTAAGATGGCCTTTTCCCCAATCTGTGAATCTTATTTTATAATGTGTGGTTTAATGTTTTGTTTACTTTAATTATATTTTTAAATACTTTTAATTTCATAGTTTTTGATTGCTTTTATTTTATCTTATTTATTATTTATTATTTTTTTTAACATATTGTTGCGGCGCCTAAGCCAAAAGCCATCCATCCAGCCTGCTTTTGGCGAATATAGCACCCTCGCGATCCATGGCAGAGACTGCTGATAGGAGAAAGTGGCGACAGTAGTGGCATAGAAGATATCCACTCGGGAGACGGACGTAGACCTACTGCTGGGGTCACACTACATTTTTTTTTTTTTTTTACTACAACGTATGAGTAACTACGGTCGTATGAGGTCTGTCGCCGGCAGCAATAGCGTCATTATAACTAATTTTGTCTTGTCGTAAGATGTCGTAAGTCAAGTCATACCTTAACGTGACGATATGGTACGATGTCGTAAGATGTCCTTGCTGTCACACGACATCGTAGAAGCATTACGACAATCGAGCGCTGAATTCCACTGTCGAGAAGAGTCACGACAAGCAAAGCCATTTCATCGGGCGTACGAAGACGTACGATGACGTTATAGAGAGATGAGATGTCGTACGTGCTGCGAGCGCTGAATTCCACTGTCGAGAAGAGTCACGACAAGCAAAGCCATTTCATCGGGCGTACGAAGACGTACGATGTCGTACGTGCTGCTAACATCGTTCAACATCGAACGAGTAAAAAATTGCTAAAATACTGAGTTACGACTTGTCTTTGAACATGCGTTCGGTAGTAACGCACGAAAACGTTGTCGCTAGAATCGTCATGGCCAGTGTGACAGCTCCAGCGTTCAAAAAAAAAAAAAAAAAAAAAAAAACCCGTTTACTCACTGAAGAGGATTGGACAGAGAAAGGGCATGCGTGGGTATGATGTCCCATCGTCGACGCAAGATCTCTTTTTGACATTCCTGGACTTGAGTAAAGAGGGGCCGCCTCCAAGACCCCCACGAGAAGGCCAGCAAAGCAACTGGAGGAGCATCAACACCAGGACGAGGGGACAGCTGTTTGCCTGAAGTTGCTAAGCCTCGTATTTTTGTAAGGAGTGTGCCCTTGCGTCGTCAAGCGAATACAGAGCGTCATCGCTCTTTAGTCAAATTCGTTTATAACGACATTGTTTGACATCGAATCGTTCGACATCGTTAGCGTAGTATACGTTGTCGCAAGCCAAAAAAATTTGAAAACTCTGGTTGTTTCCATTTTCTTTGGTACGTCGTACGTCATTGCTGTGGGTATATACGTCATCGTACGTCTAGGATCCGATGTCGTACATCCTTCGTTTTGCGTGTCCTTCTTGCACTGAAATGCAAATCGTTACGACGGTCGTATGCAAACGCAGAAAACTGGCCTGTACAACCATTGGGGCGTAGTAGTAAAAAAAAAAAAAACTGTAATATGACCCCAGGTCATAGAAGGTCACGGAAACGTGATGCGTCGGTCTAGACTCTAGAGCAGTGTTTCCCAACCTAGGGGTAAATTACCCCAGTGGGGTAATGATCCCATATTTTTGGGGTAATGGATGTTTGGCATGGGATGAGGCCATCATTTTATATTTTCATATAATTTCAATGAAGATTGATGAAAAAGACACGTAGTAGACTCAACGTGGCACATGACGCCCGAATAGCCCTTTCAGTCACAAAGCCAAAAATAAAATAAACTGGCACAGGCAATACAAGCTCAACCCTCTCATTAAGAATCACGACTAGGTTGTGACTACTATACCTCTGAATATTATAGATTGGCATTATTGTATTGCATAGTTTCTATTAATTTGTCTGCTTTTGATGTATGAAATAAAATTACTTATTTTCCTATTATAGATTTGCATTATTGTATTGCATAGTTTCTATTTTGTCTGCTTTTGAAGTATGAAATAAAGTTACTTCTTTTCCTTTATTACGAGTATTTGTTCATTGGGGTAATGGATAATTGTGAAATTGTATTTTTGGGTAATCGCTGCGAAAAGGTTGGGAAACACTGCTCTAGAGGATGGTGGGCAGATGCGGGTCAACATGACGAACGGAAAAGCTTCGTGGTCTGAGGTCCACCTAAACACGTTATGGGCTTGTGAGGGACCTGAGAGAGCTGTGCAGAAGCAAAAATGTCAGGCGCGAATTCTGTCAGTTGATTTACGAGGTCCCTGAACGACATCAGGGTCCGTGATGTTGACAGGCGTTACAAAGTCTGCTATAGCTCTTACATTCTCTGGAATCACCCTGTATCCCGTTGGCGGATTGGACGAATCCACAGAACTTCGCTACAAGTGCAACAAGGACAAACTCAGTGTGATGTTTGACCTGTGTGTGTGTGTGTGTGTGTGTGTGTGTGTGTGTGTGTGTGTGTGTATTTGTTTGTTTGTTTGTGACAGGTATTATAATATCAATAACGTTAACCACCCACAGCTTCCAGCAAGCCTTCATGAAGAAAATAGGTGTTACCAAGGACCTCTAAATAACCACTTGATTGTTACCTGGTCATCTCCAGCTACCTCATTGAGGTAGCTCCGCTTCAACGTGAGGGAAGTACAGCACAGCTCTTGGCTCTTGAGAGCGAGGTGGAATTGCTAAGCTAACCAGTAGCGCTAGAAGGCATATAGTTCTTCACCATCTTTCTGCACTGAAAGCAACAGTCTCAACTACGTGTACTCGTGATTTCTGACCCCGTTCCCCTGCCAGCATTCGTTGTTCGTCAGTGATCAGGCAACCTGACAAACTTTTCCTTTTACATTATCTGTGTTTGAATTGTTTTATGCCCTATAGTTATCATAAACACGATGTGAAGTTAAAGGAATAGTGTGTGGAGAATCCACACACTAAATCCAATATCAGCAGTCTGGGCGGGCGTGAACAACGAATACCTAATACGTTCTTCACATCGTCGTAGAGGAGTACCTCATGAGTGACCTGCTACATCTCCGCAAAGGCAGTACGCATCGCCAGTTACTGTAAAGCCGAGTAGACTGCGCAGATACCAATACCGGCTGTAGGGCATGATAAAAGTCGTGAGGTACTGTTCCTCCTCAGCTAATTCGGACTGCCAGTAACCACAGCGCTTCGACGGTTAGGTGCCTTGCCTTCAGGTCTACGCTTCTTATGAATTCAAATGGTGTGGACGATGGATGTGCAGGTCGTGACAGCTGACTATTTTGTTAGGGTGGACCCTGTGCCACCATATCCTGAATCTCCTTCACCTAATGCTGGAAGCCAATGGGATCTAGCGAGATGTATGGATCGCGATTGATTGCGTATCCTACCGTAAAGGAATCTTCTTTGTTGGGCTTGTCATGGATTTCAGAAGTAAGTTTAGTAGATCCACCCGAAATATTATCACGTCTTTACTCCAAGAATGCTCTGGCCTATATAAGAGTTGGGGTGACGTTGAAGTAGAGTGGTAACACAGGGATGGATAAGAGCAAGGCAGATAGGGGTGAGTGGGGGCAAGGTTAAATAAAGTAGCTAGGACTGCAGCGGGGGTGACAGTAGTGGTGCCGTTCAGCACGTTCACGCGCAAGCTCACGTATTTAACTTTATGCTCGGGTCACACTAGTTTTTTTTTTTTTTACTACGATGTCCCTGATGGTCATAGAAGGCCTGTTGCCGGCAGCAAGTCATTTTAATGGCACTTGGCCTCTCGTAAGATGTCGTAAGTTAAGTCGTAAGTTAACGAGGCGATATCGTACGATGTCGTAAGATGTCCTTGTCACACGACATCGTAGGAACATTACGACAATTGAGCGCTGCATTCGACTGTCGGGAAGATTCACGACAGGCAAAATCATTCCATCGGGAGTACGATGACGTTATAGAGAGATACGATGTCATACCTGCTGATAACGATATCGAACGAGTCAAAAGTAGTGAGTTACGACTGGTCTTTGAACATACGTTTAGTAGTAACGCACGAAAACGTTGCCGTTAGAATCGTCGTGACCAGTGTGACCACTCGTGCGTTGCCGCCAGTATGAAAAAGAAAAAAAAAAGTTTACCCACCAAAGACGATGGGAGAGAGGAAGGGTAGGATGGGTATGGTGTCCCATCGTCATCAAAAGATCTCTTTAGGACATCCTTAGACATAGCAGGCACATTGGACATGAGTATGGAGGGGCCGCTTCCGACACGAGGAGTGAACATCCACCTTCAGAATCCCCCCCCCCGAAGGTGGATGTCCTTCATTTTACGTGTCCTTCTTGCACTGAAATACTCCGAATCGTTACGACGTTACAACAGTCGTATGTAGTTGCAGAAAACTGGCTTGTACGACCGTCGGGAGCGTCGTAGTGAAAAAAATAAAATAAAATTAGTGATGAGGCTGCGTTAAGCAATCCCGGATCAACCGAAGCTCTTTGCACGGTTAATATACCAGCAGGGAGACAGAAATATCGTTTTGTACGTCGATCCACTTCTTTGTCTTGTTACCTTTGAGGTGCAATGCCGATGTAGCGATCCAATAGCTGGCATCGTAGGTTAGCCATTTGCAGTTATCTGAAGTCAGCTAGTGGTGGACGAAGGTCGCTGGTGGATAATCCTAGTCTTGCAAGGTGTCTATGGTCAATCATACTCACCTCTACACACGTGTTTGGTAGCATGGAGAAAGAATTTGACCACTGGTAGTGGACGACGGTAATGATGGCAGATTGGGAGGATGCTAATGCGGTGTATGAGAGAGAATATATTAGTCAAGCTACATTACCTTTAGACCCATGTAAGGAAGCGGTTTCCTGCACCGCAATAGGTTTCACTAAAATTAGAGAAGCCTCTTGAAACCTCACTTATCTAATCATATTTGCTTGCCTTATCTCACCATTATCAAGTACGCTACTTTCACTTAAGTCATAAATACTTCTTGCATGAACTACTTCATCTTATTAATAAAAAGAAACACCGAACACTATACTAATATACATTCTACACTCATACATCTCGCAGCCACACTTACCCATAATCCTCAGAAGGGTTGCACCCAGGCCGAGGAGAGGACACACAGAGTTAGCCAGGATTGTTTTGTCCTTTATAGCCGGTTAAGAACAATACTCGTGTTTACTGTCTCCTAGACTATACAACATCATCGTCACACGCGGATACTTATCTATAGGGCTCTGTGAGAACCCACCTATATTATAGATTCATAAAAGCTATAGTCTATAATCTATATACTATAGGCTATAGTATATTTCTTCCAAGTTGTCATCTTCAGATATCTTCCCTGTCCTCTTTATGTAATTGCTCCTTTGGCGCCTACCACCAAAGAAAAGTGAGTGTGTTTTGAAGGGATTCGTTTAAGTGTTTACGAACCATAGATGTTACTTCCAAGTTCCAAAAGAATAAAGACATTTTGTTAGCTAAAAGGAAGACAGACCAGACCAAATAAGTTGATAGAATGTGAAGTGGAGAAAGGTCTATTACATTTTATAAAGCTTATAAAGAGGAGGCATGTAAATATTGCAGTGCCCATAAATAAATTTTGATTTCGGAAAGACTTGAATCTACTACGTTGCCGTTCAAATTACAAGCCTGTCTTGAAAAATGAAGTAATTTCTGCAAGGCATACATTAAATTAGGAATACTTCACAATTTTGGTAAGCATATAAAGAAAGATCCATTATAATATAAGAGCAATTAAATGTGAGTGATGAAATCGGAATGTTATGGTACGTAAAGGAAAAATTTGTATGAAATCTTATTTGAATTCTATCTTTCTTGTGCATTAAGAGAGTTAATCAAGTCTAGATTCCCTGTGCCTTACATGAAATTGCAAATATGTCGTGCAGTGAACTATGCCTCATCCAAATACCAGAGGGAACTAAAATCTTTAGACATTATTCATACGGACAGGATTTTTTTTTCATTTTCCGAAGAATTAGTATTTAGAATGTGGAAACTATTCCTCAAGCATTATACATTAGTCTGTTCTGTAGTGATTTATGATGCATTACATCTGATGTTTTTGCTTATTTTTCTTAGGCAGTTGAAAAAGAAAAAAAAAAAAAAACTTTTGAATATTAATAACATTTGAAAATAAGTGTGTCATAGTTACGTGTATTCCTTATATTTATGCATTACATCTGATGTTT
>NC_059264.1:14051443-14061229 GCF_017591435.1 Portunus trituberculatus
AGGGTTTTTTAAAAATTTTCAAAAATTTTTTTTAAGTTTAAAAGGTTTAAAATTTAAAAAAAAATCCCCTTTTTTTAAAAAAAACCTAAAATTTCCCTTAAAAAATTTTTTTTTTTGGGAAAAAAGGGTAAAAGGGAAAAAATAATTTTAAGGAAAAAGGGGGAAAACCAAAGTAAAAAAAAAAGCAAAAAATTAAAAAAATTTAAAAAAAAAAAAACAAAACCAAAAAAAATTTTTTCCCCTTTTTAAAAATTAAAAAAAAAAGGGCCCGGGGAATTTAAAAAGAAAATTTTTGGGTTTAAAAAAAACCCTAAAAAAATTTTTTGGGGGAAAAAACCTTTGGGGGGGAAAAACCCAAAACCCAAATGGGGGGTTTTGGGGAATGGGGTTCGGGAAAACCCAAAATTCCCTTGGGTTTTTCCCTTTTTAAAAAAAAAAATTTTTTTGGGAAAATTTAAAAAATAAAAATGGTTAAAAAAAATTTTTTGGAAAAAAAAAAAAAAAATTAAGAAAATTTTTTTAAATTCCAAAAATTTTTAAAAAAAAAAAAAAAAGAAACCCGGGGGAAAAAATTTTTAAAAAACCCCAAAACCAAACCCAAAATTTTTTTCCCCAAAAAAGGGAAAAAAAAATTTTTAATTTAAAAAAAAAAAAAAAAAGGGGGGAAAAAAAAACCAAAAAAAACCCCCCCCCAAAAAAAAAAGGGGGAAAAGGGCCCAAAAACCAAAAGGGAAAATTAAAGGGAAAAATTTTCCCTTTTTTAAAAAAAAAAAAAACCCAAAAAAAGGGGGGAAAAGGGGTTTTGGGAAGAAAAAATTAAAAACCAAAAAAAATTTTTTCCCCGGGCCAAATTTTGGGGGAAGGGAAAAAAAAATTTTTTAAAAACCAAATTTTAAAAAAATTTTAAAAATTGGTTGGGAGGGAAAATTTGGGGAAAATTTTAAAAAAAAAAAAAAAAGGGAAGGCCCAAAAAAAAAAAAAAAAACCCCCCAAAATTTAAAAAAGGGGTGGGGTTTTTTTTTTGGGGGGGAAAACCCCAAATTAAACCCCCAAAAAACCATGTTTTTGTGTGGGGTTAAAAAAAAAATTTCCCCCTTAAACAAAAAAATTTTAAAACCCTTTTTTTGGGGGGGGGGTTTTTTTTTTTTTTCCCCTTTAAAATTTGATTTTAAACAAAAGGGGGGGTTTTTTTTTGGGGATTTTTTTTCCCAAACCCCCAACCCCTTTTTAAAAGGGGGGGGGTTTTGGGGAAGGGGGAAAAAAAAAAAAAAATAAACCCCAAAAGGGAAAGGCCAAAAGGGGAGGGGGCCCCACCCCCCCCAAACCCCTTTTTTTGGGGGAAGGGGGAAAACCCCCAAAAAAAATTTAAAAAATTTTTAAAGGCGGGGGGGAAATTTTAAAAAAATTTTAAAGGGGGGAAAAAATTTGGGTTTTAATTAAGGGGCCCCTTTTTTGGGGAAAAAACCCCCCCCCAAAAAAGGGGGGGGGAAAAAGAAAAAAGGGGGTTAAGGCCCAGGAAGAAAAACCCCCCAAACCAATTGGAAAATTTTAAAAACCTTTTGGGCCAAAAAAGGGTTGGGTTTAAAGGGGTTTGGGGAAAAAAAAACTTAAAAAAAAAAAGCAAAAAAACCCCCCCAAAAAGAAAAAAAAATTTTAAAGGGAAAAAAATTGGAAAAAAGGGGGAAAAGAAGGGAAAAAAAAAAAAAAAATTTAAAAAAACCCCCGGGAAAAAAAGGGGGGTTTTTTTATAAATTGGAAAAAAAAGTGGAAAGGGGTTTAACCGAAAAGAAAAAAAAAAAGGGGAAAAAAAGGAGGGGGCCCCTGGAAAAAAAAAAAAAAAAATTAAAACAAAAATTTTAAATGAAAAAAATTTTAAAAGAAAGGGAAAAAAAAAGAAAAAAGGGTTTAAAAAACCCCCAAAAAGGGCCCTTAAAAAAAAGGAAAAAAAAAACCCCAAAAAAGGAAAGTGGGGTTTTTTTAAAAAACCAAGAAGGGGGGAAAGTTTAAAAGGGAAAAAAAAAAAAAAAAAAAAAAAATTTTTTTAAAATTTTTTTTTAAAATTTTTTTTAAAAAATTTTATTTTTAAAAAAAAAAAAAGGGGGGGAAACCCAAAACCGGGGAAACAAAAAAAAAAAAAATTTTAAAAAGGAAAGGGGAAATTTGGGGAAAAAAAAGGGGGAAAAAAAAAAAAAGGGGGTTTTAAATAATTTAAAAAGGGAAAAAAAAAATTTTAATTTTTTTGGGGGAAATTAAATTAAAGGAAATTTAAAAAAGAAAGGGCCCCTTGGGAAAAAAAAACCCCAAAAAAGGGAAAATTAAAAATTAAAAAAAATTAAAAAAAAAAAAGGGTTTAAAAGGGGAATTTAAAAAGGTTTAAAAAAAAAAAACCTGGGAAAAAAAAAATTGGGAAAACCCCGGGAAAATTCCCCCCCCTCCAAAAAAAAAAAAAATGGGAAAAAAAAAGGGAGAAACCCGGGAAAAAGGGGAAAAGGGTTTTGGAAAATTTAAAAAGGGGGTTTTTTAAAATTAAATGGGGAAGAAGGGGGGGAAAATTCCGAACCCCCCCCTTTTTCCCCCGGGGGCCCCAAAGGGGGGGTGGGGGGCCCCCCCCTTTTAAAAGGGAAAAATAGTTTTGGCCACCATCTTGAAAAAATGGCGACCAAAAACAGTTTTTTGTAAATATCTACCTTGATAATTATTTTACAGGGAAAGGTATTGAAATACAAATTATTCAAATTAAAATCTACACAAAAAGTGTTCTATACATTATTTTTGTATATTGCATGGTTTTGATGCTACACGCACGAGAACGTTCTTACTGTTTTTTTCGTTGGCCCTATTACTTGAAATACTTAGGAAAATCTTCTTCTAGAGGTGTCCTTCCTCCTTTTTTCTGGCTTATATATTAGGACAGACAGTGAATACTCACTGGCGTAGTTACCACCCTTACACACAACCATCCACCCAAACATCATAGCCTATTTTTATGGAAATTATCTGAGCTTATCTTTAATCTTCTTCATGGGTTTCGCCTTCTGGCACTAAGAAAATTTCTAGCATCTCATCAGTGGGGTCATCACAGTCCTCCTCATCTATGCTTACATCAGAGTTGCTACAAGATAGTCCTTTACATGACGCACATATTTCACTGCATTTTAATCCTGACTTTCTGCAACTGCAAGTGGCTGTCATACATCCTTTGAGGCATTTACATGATATAATGTTTAGAAGATCTGGAGGAGCAGGGTCTTTGTTTGTGGCGATTGGGGCTAGTCCATTTTCAGTCTTCTTCCAACCCCAATCTGTAGGTGGCAAGTCAATTCCTAACCATTTCTGAACCTGGAGATAAGTGCGTAGAGAGTGAAACCGAGCAGCGGCGTCTGTAGGAGGCAAGGAACTCAAGGTAAATGTACTTCTACTTAATGTTTTGACAAAGCATTGATATCTCAAGTCACCAAGGATTTACATTCTTTGTTCCCATATAACTGAAGGATGAAAGCTTTTCCTGCTTCAGCGATTTCTGTTGGATCTGCATGTGGTTTCTTAAACACAGCTGCAAGTTCCTGAAGTTCTTCATGCTTTTCCAGGAGGTTTACAAACTTAAGTTTCCCTTTTTTGTAAAAGGCGGAAGTGGTATCAGCCCCACTAAATGCATGCAAGAAAAGAATATTGTCTTTAATGACTGATCCATACTTCATGGACGATTGTGTATACAGTTTGTTCTCTGTATTTCCTTTGCCTTGTTTTAGGAAATGTATGTTATTGTTTGATCCTGCTAATGCGGTCAGGATTACCAGAAGGTCTACATCTTCTCAACTATTGTTACAGAATCAGTCTTGAAGGATTCTTCGATAGCTGTATTAACAATGAGTGTGTCTGCATCTTCACTAGCTTGTTTTACAGTAAATCCTTCTGAGGTCAACTTGGTGATGAGTTTTGTAATAAGTCTGCTCTTATTTCGCTCATTTGACAGAAATTTGCTCTGACTTGTTGTTGCTGGCATAGTTTCATCAAATATGGTGTCTCTTGTAGCACAAATTACTCGACGTGCACGTTCAGCGCCTTTTGTACCTTTGTCGTCTAGATTTTCTGGATACCCATCAAAGATAATGATGGCAGTCTCCTTGTAGTGCTTCCTCACATATTCAGCATATCTGTCCAAAATTGTTGAAAAGAGCTCTTGTTGATGCCAAACAACTCTATGCATAAGAAATCCCCCATCAACAACATAAACAGTATCTCCAATCTCAATGTCACACAAAGGTAAAAATGCTTCATAAAGTGAAGATTTCTTGGTTTTGCGCATTCCTGATTCATCAAACAGTGACAAGGGATGAGGAGCCAGTTCATGCTGAAAGTTTTGTTTTAATTGTTCTTGTGATTTTTTTAACATATGAAATTCTTCTAAATAACATCTCAGGATCAGCTGAACATGCAAAATCTTTGTTTTTTACTCCCGTCTTGGTAGCTCCTAGGGGGTTTGACTCTTTTCTTTCTTTGAAACTTGACTTTTGCAAAATTGTCGCCAACAATATTTGACATAGAAACCAATCCAACTTCATAAGCACTATGAGGATTAGTTCTTTCATCTCCTGTTAATCCTGTACTTATTGACATAATGCCATCAAAATCTGGAAATGGTGGATGTGATGAAAACCATTCCATGAAGTTCTGAAGATCTTGAGCATCTCTTGAAATACGTGATTTTCTGGCGTCTACATGTTGCTCTGATGTACTAAAAGCAACATCACAATATTCTTCAATCTTCTCTGTGATCTTCAGAGTGGTAGGCATTCCAATCACCCACTTAGTTAGCATTGAATCAGTCATCCCTCTGCCATGTGTCAGCCCACCAGAACTCTTCATAGATCGCATCAATGTCTGTTCAATGGTCATGTCGGACCAGATCCCAGACCAAAACTTATCTGACCTTCTTATTGTAAAATAGCCTCTTTGTACATAATCCTCATATTCCTTGGGGTGAGGTGATCTTTGAGATTAAACATGTCTTGAAGGTACAGATGAGCAGACTTTGCATAGAGAAAGTGACCACTAGCATGGAAGTAGGGTAGCATCTTTTGGATTGTTTCAAGGTGTAATTGCCAGTTTCCTGAACGTTCTGCTTCAATGAATTGCTTAACCAGGGTTACCATTTCAAAGTACTGGACCCAAAGTTTTGCAGTGTCACCCTTGCTCTTCATTTGGTTAATAATGCCATTGAACCTACGGAGCACACCTTGCAGTTGTTCATCATCAATCGGTGTGGAATCAGTCTCCTGTAAAGTTCCCTCTATTGTTGACCTTTCTTCAGAGGAGAGATTGAGTTCATTCAGGATAATTGTAGCCAGTGCAGCATGTACTAGTATGTGTGCTCTGAGTGCTCTTCCATAGGCATGGCCACTCAGCATTTTGTCTACAGAGGCACTTGCGTATACTGTACTTAAAAGTTCTTTAAGTCCACTTCCATTCATGATGTAACCAATGGCACCCATAAACGACATCAGTAAGTGAAAACCACCAAGACGCACAACAACATTACTTAGTGGTGATTCTTGTCCACAGCTTGCAACAATGTCACGAGCCCGAATATACAAAGGCTGGTCAAACGTTACAAAGCAAGTTTGCTGTTTAAACTCTTTGCATTTCTCCACAGCTTGGTTAAGAACTGTGTATATTGTGTTATATTCATTAGGTGGAGCATTTTGGAATGGAAGGTATGAGATATGAGATACATCATAGGGCAGGTGTGCAGAACATTTCTCCATGAAACCATTCCATCCTGGAAATTCAGACTTCATTCGCCATTTTCCATACAACCACTGGAGTTCCCTTGTTGATACTGAGATTGTGGCAGGGACTGGATTGATGTTTAATATATCTTGGACGGTTACATTCAATAGTCCTGTGTTACCTTTCCTTTCATAGAGTTTAATGGGAATGTGGCCAAATTGTCCAACAGTGGATGCAGAAGGGACCTTTACTAATCTTTTGATAGGTTTATCTGAACTAGAATCAGTTGGAGAAGGAGTAAGGCACTGAATTCCTCCCATACTGTGAAAGGTATTAAACCCATCAATGGTACAGATGTTAACATCAGCATTGTCGAAAACAAACTGAGTAAATGAGTCACTCTGAGGCTCACTGTCTGGATGCAACAGTGCTGATACTTGAAAGAGGGCAGCCTCAGCATATGGAGCACACAGCCCCAGAGCTGAGAGAATATTAAGTAGATGCTTTGAGCCGTACTTTTGACTAATTAGATGAACAGCAAGGCCTATTTGCAAAGGGGATTTGAATGAATTTGGTCTGGCCGCTGTTAGAATAGCATGTGAAATAGCTGTACACTTCTTCTCCCACTTTCTTATATCTCCTCTCTTGTTCTTCATTATCATAGTTTTAACAAGGCAATTGAGTGTATCTGGTATAAGAGAGTCCAAACCCGTCAGGAATTCATTTGGTGTTGGATACTGATCTATCTCATAAAGTTGTGACCTAACATCCTCAGCAATTATGGTCGCGGCTGTTTTCACTATCCTAAGTCTCTCCTCTTTCTCATCTTTACTCCTATTATTTGCATACCATGCATCAGACAGAATTTTGTTTCCTGTGTCACGAAAACACACTACTGGTTTTCTGGCTTTGTTTACAGTTACAATAATGTCTTCTCCATACTTAAGTTTCAGTTCAGATTTTATTGTTTTCTCATTTGGCAGCTCCCCATCATATCCATCAAAAATTTCACTGAAAGAAAATTGGCATTCTTCTCGATTTTCCTCAAGATAAGTAAAGGCATGATTCATTGCCTCTGACACTGTACAACTTTTGGGACGACCACGTTTTCTCCACGGACGGTGTGTAAAACTTCTTCATACATTTTGAATGGTACCGAGCCTCTGCAGCAACTAAGTCAACTACATTACATATACGGGTGTTAACTAGTTTACCCCACTCATCATTCCTTTTATCACTCACTTTGGAAATGGTGTCCTTAATATGAAGAGTCTCTACACGGTGCACAGTCTCACGATCACTTACAGGTTTTTTGCCTTGTTTTTCGTAAAACTCATCTGATGCATTTTCACCACAAAACAGACAGTCATGAAGAAAATCAAAGTTAGAGTCTTGATATCTCAGCATTTGCTTAGGATCTGTACTGGTTTTATGTCTTGATTGAAAAGCTTTAGCACTTCTTTCTTTCGTATACACTTTCCTACATTTTTCATGCACTGTGACACTTTTTAGTCCTTGTAAGAGAGAGTGCTTTCCGTCTTTCCATTTAACACTGAAGTCTATCAATGTTCTTACACCTTTTTCCTTAACCTCACGAGTGACGCCCTCAGAAAGTACGCCTAAGCAAATGAGGCATTTCCCCGGTGAAGCCATTTTCCAGATAATATTGAGGTCTAATAGTAGGTTAACAGTCCTCATTCATACTTTCTGAAAGCAAAAGAAAGAAACTACAATCAATGCAAGAACTTGATAAATGATTGAATAACTTTACTACCAATAATACATAAGTAGGCGCAAAATTTAAGAAATGTATGATATATGCGTACCATTAGCATCGAAACCAAGCACCATTTTTTCAAGATGGCCGCCAAAACCGGGGCGATAGAGGGGTGCAAAATTGATACGTTTTTATATACTCTATTATGAAGGTGATGACACTAATTGCAGCTTTCCGTAAATTTTTTCCTTTCTCATCATATGTACATTTTTACATATGTACATTTTTATGTAGCGAACCATAAACAGCTAAGTTAAGGTTTCTAATCTTAAATCTCCTCAATCTCCACATGCACATTTTCAGTATGTATGTGCTGCAATTACTAATAAACTGTATTATCATTATCATTATTACTATTATTATTAAATATATATCTCTGATACACACAAAAGCTGGAGGTATCTGACAGGTATGGCAGTGCCATGGCACATGACTCATTGTGTGTGTCTGATGGCTCAGACAACTCACAGGAGTTCCTCCATATACAATGGTAATAGTTTCCTGAAAACATGTTTTTTTTTTTTTGTTATAGGGGAGACTGGAAAAAAAAAATACTGAGGTGCCAGTCCTCCAAACAAGCTGAAGAGAAAACATTAGAAGTTATTCCAAGGATGGAATGGAAGTTTTTTTTTTTTTGCATGAAAAATGTAAGTGTGTGTAGTTTTGTGTGAGTGAAGAGAGTTGTGTTGAGAGGGCAGGCTGTGACTGCCCTCTTGTGTTGTGAGACAAAGGGACATGTTCAGTGAGGCCCCAGCTGGCTTTAATGACAAGTTCACAGCACCCCCTGTCCCCTGAACCAGTGCTATCAGACCTCACCGGCAGGAATTGTTGTTTTGGCAGGTGTCTGCTGCCTCCTCCTGGTAAGCAAACAATGATACAGCAGACTTATGAATAAATACAGAAAAGTAGTCATGCATTCCAAAACCTATATATGTGACCACTAAATCCAATGAAAACCATGAAATACCATCTCTGAATACAGTTTTGTACAGAGTGATAAAACACCATACACTGATAACAAACACAGCAATAAAGCAATGAAGTCAAGAAAATCAGAAATAAAAACAGTGTCGTACATCTTTATCAAAGTGTTGTAACTTGAAAACCAAGATGATATTAAATACGTAAGAAAGAAGATAGCAAGAATGAAGAGATGAAAAAGGAAATGAGAAGTAGAACAATAAATCAAGAGATAAGAAAGCAGGCACCAAGATTATAAGACGCTATCATTAATCTGATACCAAGTCTGTTCTTCAACTTGCCAAACGCATTATTGGCTACATCAATAAAACACAAGTTATATGAATAAAGTAAACAACAATAAACCAATAAAATTAAGGTAAATAAAGAAGATCTTGTATGTACTCTCATTCTGGTGCCTCCTTATGTGGCCCCCCTCACCAAGGCTGGAAGGGAACTTTGTGTAACATTCATTCACCCACACAAATGGTCCTATACAGTCAACCCTCGGCTATCGCATTTTATTGCTATCACGCACCCATGAAAAGCTGCTAAAATTTCATTATCGCGACCTCAGATGCCTGCTATCGCGCACCGAGCCATGACATCATGGGATATCAGAGCGCTCATTGGCCAAAACCGCCTTCCCGCCAAGATCAATTCGGCTATCACGTTTTCGGCTATAGCGCGGCTATTTCGGCCACAATTGGGCGCGATAGCCGAGGGTTAAGTGTACAGTGAACCCTAATGTTACAAGGCCCTATAATCCAAAGGCACCTGGTAAGTGATGTCATCAGCATGAGAGAGAGAGAGAGAGAGAGAGAACCTGTAGGTATATTTAAAGAGTATGTATGGGAAGTGCTGTTAAGCTTCCACCCATTAGTGGCACAGGCAATTTTACTTATAGGGCTCATATTCAAAATCATGAAGGGAAAAGAAAAGCCTGCTTGCTACACAAAACATGTCAGTGTAGTGAATCATTGGCAGCGATGCTTGCCCATGACACAACGAAGCTCATTGCAGCCACAGCCACAGCCACCACCCCATCAAAGGTATAATTCATGTGTTTTCAGGAATTATTGGTGTGGTTTTGTTAACTTCTGCAATGTGTTTTACTACATTCAATGCTCTCACCCAAAACCCTGATTTCCCACAGGTCCCCACAGATCGTTGGGGCTGAGAGGCAGGCATAAGTTGAAAAGAATCATAACTTGAAAACTGTCCATTTGTGAAGGAAATGACGCAGAACATCAATCAAGTCACTACATGTCTCACCAAAGAAACACGAGCCACATCAGATAATTGTTGGATGAAAGAGA
>NC_059264.1:14064229-14078823 GCF_017591435.1 Portunus trituberculatus
CCTGTAGGTGTACTTAAATGTATGGGAAGCAACGTTCAGCTTCCACCCATTAGCGGCGCAGGCAATTTTATTTATAGTGGTACCCATATTAAGAGCCAAATCACCACCCAAGCGCGTCTTTTGGTGTAAGGCAATTACACCACCTAGGTCCTAGAACCTGGACATCATGATGCATGTAAGTGACTTTAAACCACTCCACAAACGGCAAAGTTTTCAAGGCGATATGTGGTAGGACTCGAACCTACGCACGTCTGCCCGATCCCACTCTCATCACCTTATCCACTACAACACCGCCTCCGCTCCAAATGCTATTAGGACTACAGTACATGAGAGGAGTTTCGTTGTCCGGGACCTCTTTTCCCTGGAGATCTTTGGAGGGCAAGCTCATTTCCCTCACTCAATCTTTGCATGTGTTTCAGTGTCTGAATATGGGATGACATTTACCGTAACCACTATCTAACTTGACTTTCTTCTTCACCTTGGCCACACGTGATAGCCCCTCTTGGACTCCCCTTAAACCTATTACCTGTAAAACAAGTCGTGTAGGTCATCTCAGCATAAGAAAAACAATCCGAATAAGGTGAAATCATAAAAAAGAGAGGTAATTACTTTTACTTTATCAATAAGAATTTGTGAAGGAATAATCTTTAAAAAAAAAAATTGCAAAAAAAAAAAAAAAAAAAAAATCGGTCTAACCTTTCTTTCGATCACTCGAGAAACGACATAGTAACAAGTGAAAATAAGTGTTTAAAGAGTCAATACTAATGGCCACTTTCTTGGCACCCGCAGGATAAATTTGTGTGTGTGTGTGATTCACTTCGGTCGTCTCCTGGTCACTCAGCCAGTCTTCCCCATTACGTAGCAAGCTCAGAGCTCATAGACCGATCTTCGGGTAGGACTGATACCACAACACCCTCCACACACCGGGAAAGCGAGGCCACAACCCCTTTAGTATCATCCCGTACCTATTTACTGCTAGATGAACAGGGAGGGGCCACACATTAATAGGCTTGCCCATTTGCCTCGAACCCGGCCCTCTTCATTGTGAGTCGAGCGTGCTAACCACTACACAACGTGTGTGTGCGTGTGTGTGTGTGTGTGTGTGTGTGTGTGTGTGTGTGTGTGTGTGTGTGTTTCACTGTTTGATCTGTTGCAGTCTCTGACGAGACAGCCAGACGTTACCTTACGGAACGAGCTCAGAGCTCATTATTTCCGATTTTCGGATAGGCCTGAGACCAGGCACACACCACACACCGGGACAACAAGGTCACAACTCCTCGATTTACATCCCGTACCTACTCACTGCTAGGTGAACAGGGGCTACACGTGAAAGGAGACACACCCAAATATCTCCACCCGGCCGGGGAATCGAACCCCGGTCCTCTGGCTTGTGAAGCCAGCGCTCTAACCACTGAGCTATGTGTGTGTGTGTGTGTGTGTGTGTGTGTGTGTGTGTGTGTGTGTGTGTGTGTGTGTGTGTATGTGTGTGTCCTGCAGTGTTCCACGTAGAAATATAATAAGAACTTGACTCAAATGAGGGATAACAAGTGTGTATGGCTAATCCTTTCTTGATCAATCAGACTCAGGCAATATGGTCAGTATTTGTTTGTTCTACTCTTTCTCCTGCATTATCTCACAAAATAACTATAAATACATAATGTGAGTGCTAAGTAAACGCAATAGCTCAGTTCAATGTCATATTGATATGATATGTGAAGTAATTTTAACTAATATGCAACGTGCATTTTAGAGACTGACGCATAATATTCGGGAGGTAAGGTCTCTCTCTCTCTCTCTCTCTCTCTCTCTCTCTCTCTCTCTCTCTCTCTCTCTCTCTCTCTCTCTCTTTCACACATGGTAATTCCACTATTGGTTTTACTATAATATGAGATATAATTTGAGGTTATTTCAGACAGGAGTTACCATAACAAGTGATTTTCAACTTCCATTCTACAACCTACCCATCCAACCTCAGACCTCATACCGGCCCTGACTGACAAGTTCCAAGTTCATTGTAGTGAATGAGTGCCTGAAGTAAAGATGTCTCGTGGTGTATTATGTGGCAATTTTTTTTTTTTTTTTTATCTGCTTATCAACGCGTTTATATATATATATATATATATATATATATATATATATATATATATATATATATATATATATATATATATATATATATATATATATATATATATATATATATATATATATATATATATATATATATATATATATATATATATATATATATATATATAGATGAAGAACTTTAGCCCTTATATAATATGGTAATCTCTTATACTGGGGGAATTGTGTTTCTCATTGTAAAATTATTGATATACTTGTCATTCAGTACTTTATTTCGTGTTAAACTTTTCTGGTATTGAATCTTTTACAGATCAAATCACCTTGCCAATTACACTGTGGCCTTCAGTGTTGGGGGACCCATCAATCTGAAGTTATCATATGATCCTAACTCTGATAGTGATGACCTGTTTGAAGATACAGGTATGTACTATTCCATATTCACCAGCAGAATAGACTGTTTAGATAGCTAATACTGAAGACTTATTACAAGCAATTATGTATATATAACAGTAACACATTTAATGAGATCTTTTATAATCAAAAGACTAACATTTCCTAAAAATACTCGAACGTAAATTTGGTAAATGTAAGTACATAAATCAATGGGAGGAAATTGCAATAGGTAAGAAAATTGGACCAAATCCCTATGTTCGCTCAATATAAAGGCAATGATATTGATTCAAGTTTGCAACATAACATGATCACATGCAGTATAACATAGATAAGAGATAGCTGCATGTGAGTGATGAAATTTGTAGATAATAAATATCGATAATTGCATCTGGGTGATGAAACTACGTGCAAAGATAAGAGGAAAGGGTGTAGTACGGGCAGGAGAAAGACTAATTAAGTCCATCATCATTACCACCATCGTGTCTTCTTGCTTTCTTTTGTCTAATGTGATAACTCTTTTTTTTTTCTTTCATTTCTTTTTATTTCTTAGTTTTCTTTTCAACAAATTCAGAAAAAAAACATCAATTATTTTTCCACAGGTTTCACTTAGGTGTAAGTTTCACTTAGGTAGTGGTGTGAGTGGAGGGAGGATAAAAACTGTCATTCAGCTGACCACCCCTTTTACACTGAACATCATTGATCAGCCCTTTAGTAATAACGTCTTCATATCTTCCATGTATAAAGCACATTTCATATATATATATACATATATATATATATATATATATATATATATATATATATATATATATATAAATAACAACAAATAAATAAATAACAATGTGTGTGTGTGTGTGTGTGTGTGTGTGTGTGTGTGTGTGTGTGTGTGTGTGTGTGTGTGTGTGTGTGTGTGTGTGTGTGTGTGTGTGTGTGTGTGTGTGTGTGTGTGTGTGTGTGTGTGTGTGTGTGTGTGTGTGTGTGTGTGTGTGTGTGTGTGTGTGTGTGTGTGTGTGTGTGTGTGTGTGTGTGTGTGTGTGTGTGTGTGTGTGTGTGTGTGTGTGTGTGTGTGTGTGTGTGTGTGTGTGTGTGTGTGTGTGTGTGTGTGTGTGTGTGTGTGTGTGTGTGTGTGTGTGTGTGTGTGTGTGTGTGTGTGTGTGTGTGTGTGTGTGTGTGTGTGTGTGTGTGTGTGTGTGTGTGTGTGTGTGTGTGTGTGTGTGTGTGTGTGTGTGTGTGTGTGTGTGTGTGTGTGTGTGTGTGTGTGTGTGTGTGTGTGTGTGTATATATATATATATATATATATATATATGTATATATATATGTATATATATGTATATATATATATATATATATATATATATATATATATATATATATATATATATATATATATATATATATATTTTTTTTTTTTTTATGCAAGAGGAAATCCTATTAAAGGCAACGAAAACGACTAAACAGAAATGTTTACTTTGATGCCAGTCCTCGAGCAGGTCCGAGAGAAGTAGGCAGGAGAATGTGATGTCTTGAAATCTGCCCCTCTTAAATGAGTTCAAATCATAAGATTGAAATGTAGTAGCAGGTAGGAAGTTCCAGAGATTACCAAAAAGAGGGATGAATGAAGCTTGCATTAAGGAAGTGAACAGAATAGGGAGAGAAAAAAAAGTCTGATAGGACGTAGAAAAGTGTAAGGTGTTATTATCAGCGTAAAATTGCATAAAACAAGAAATATGGACCCCTGAGGAACACTGCTGTAAATAAATTTGGGAAAAGAACAGTAGCAAAAAGAAACTTAAGAAATGAAGTTGCAGAAAAAAAAACCAAGTAGGAAAAGTAAGGAGGAAGTAGTAGACACCTACTGAAATGATAATTTACTCCCAGTAAGGTCTAAAAGCACTAGTTCAAGTTGTGATTTCGCTGAACGTTTTCCTTTGTATCTCACAACTTAAAGCTGCAGTTACAGCCTGCCCTCTAATGACAACTCTCCTTCTTCACACAAAATTGCAAGCACTTACCGCACACAAACACCCTTCATTTAAAATAGAAAAAAATAAATAAATAAAAGGCGACTCCAAATCCAGACTGAGAGTCCCCTTCTGGGGAGGCGACAGGAAATGTCCTAAAATCTTTTGACATCTCCCTCAACTTTTTCTTCATTAACTATTGCAATATTCGTGGTGTTAGATCTATTTTTCAATTTGTAGAACACAACCTCTCGTCTACCTTTTCCTCACCGAAACACAGCTGTCTAAGTCAACTGACAGTAGCCCCTACTCTGTTCTCATTTTCGTTTCAAAGCTAGATGTTACGTCTATGTGCGCAACGCAACTGTCAAAATCTTTCAAACTCAAGCTCCCCTCGAGACTTCTGACATCTGACCAAAACATCTCCAATAACTTTACTTATTCATCTTTTCCTCCTTTACTTCACCCTGATGGCATCACTGTCATATCATCTGTCTCTAAAGCTGAAATCTTCTCTCAAACCTTTGCTGACAACTCCACCTTGGATGATTCTATGCTTGTCCATCCCTCTCTTCCTCCCTCTGACTATTACATGCCTTCAATTAAAATTCTTCATAATGATGGTATCCATGCACTCGCTGTCTTAAACCCTTGGAAGGCTTATGGACCTTATGGGGTCCCTCCTATCGTTCTCAAAATCTGTGCTTCCATGTTTGCACTTTACTTAGTCAAACTCAACAAACTATCTATCGAATTCTACTCTTCCTTCTTGCTGGAAGTTTACATTTAACCAGTTCCTAAAAAGGGTGACCATTCTAATTTCCTCAAACTACCGTCCTATAACTTTAATTTCTTACTTGTCTAAAGTTTTTGAATCTATCCTCAATAGGAAGATTCTTAAATGTCTGTCACTTCACAATCTTCAATCTGATCGCCAGTATGGCTTCAGTCAGGGTCGCTCTATTCCTGGCTTTCCTTACTGCCTGTCGATCATCTTCTTTTAGAGATTTCGGTGTAATTTTCCCTCTTGAGTTAGACATATCAAAAGCTTTTGATAAAGACTGGCACAAAAAAAAAAAAGCTTTGATTTCGAATCCACCCTACTACTGTTTCTATCTTTCTCTCTGCAGCTTTATCTCAAGTTTCCTTTCCGGCCGTTGTATTGCAGCCATAGTAGACAGCCACTGTTCTTCTCTTCGGGTTCTGTACTGTCATCCACTCTTTCTGTTATTCATTAATGATCTTCTTAACCAAACTTGTTGCCCTATGCACTTCTACACTGATGATACCTCCTTAAATCTTTCCACTTTCACCTCACGTTCCACTTCAGGAAGTCAACAGGTCACGCAGAGACGAAACAGGACCCCTGACTTCTGATTTCTCTAATATTTCTGATTGGGGCAGAGATGCGTCTCCTCCACCAAGGGGACAATCTTCTTGCACTGCTGGACCAGCTAAGGCGGGGGATTGCTGCGGGTCCCTCACCTTCATTTTTCCAGCAAACAAGGAAAATACCAGCTGCGCCCTCTCCTTACTGCTGGTGGCGAGAGTACCGCCGTGCTCTCTCTCGCTCTCTCTGCAAATGGGACAAAAAAGAAATAAAGTAGGGAGAGGAGAAGAAACGGGGATGTATCTCATCTACCACCTGCTCGCCAGCAAGGCGTACTATGAGACATTGAAACGATACTGAGTTTGCCCCACCCTGGGAAAATCTAATGTGTAACTAACTCTCAAAGCAAAATGACAAGATGAGGTAGTTGTAATTGAATGGTGAATGGTACACTTCGTGCGGTGACTCTATTTACTGTACTTTCGTTCTACCAGCCTTGCGCTACCTTTGATGTTGGAAGAGATTATTCTCTATCATCTCTCCATCCTTTATTTTCATATAAAAATAGGATCTGCTCGTAACAAGGGGAGTAGTGGATATCTGGTCTTGCAACTTTGCATGGTTACTGTAATATTCAAAAGGCCTTTCAATGGGTAATTGTAAGGTGCACTAAATAGAAATCCACATTTACTTGCATGTCTTTCTTCTTATAATTTTTCCTGTTCTCACAGGTGACTTTCCACTTGGATCTGAGCTCCATGAACTGACATATGAGTTGCTGCGTAGTGAGGATTTTTGTTATGTGATAACAATAGAGGCTTGGAACCAGCATAATGAAGATTCGGGACCCATCACCAACACCACCAATCTGTGTGTGCAGCATGAAGTCCTCACCACCTGGACAATGGCACCAGATTCTGTATCCTCATCTTTCAAGATTCCTTCTCAGGGTAAGACACACGCACACACACACACACACACACACACACACACACACACACACACACACACACACACGTCACAGATGAGCACTAAAAGGTACCTAATATGTTTCAGGTTTGTGTAGATGATATGGAGAGAAGATTAAATAACTATGTACATTACTGATGATGCAACATTTATGAGAGCTATAAAGAGCTAAGAGGACTAGCAGAGAGGTTTGGATGAAATTTATGCTTTGAACAAAGTGGAAACTTGAATCTAATTTTAAGACATTTTATGTGAAGATGGGGAAAAAATGGACAATGAGACATATGGAACTATAAAATGGGTGAGGATATGATATTGAAGAATAACAAATAAAAGGATTTCGGGATGATTATTCAGGACACACTGTCACCAGAGAAATATATTCGTAGGATTTTCGGCTCAACGTATAGAATGTTGAGTAACATTAAAGTGTCTTTTACTTGCATGGATATGGATATGATGGAAAAAAAAAACCATGATGCGTCCTAAATTGGAAATACCCTGCAGCCGTATGGTCTCTACGAGAGAAGAATATCAGGAAATAAAACAAAAATAGAATAGAGGACAGCCGCAATGATGGAGGCAAAATTGAACGAAAGGACTTTTTACGAGTGATTGGAACAAATGAGATTAAAAGCAGTGCGAGAGAGAAAAGAACGAAGAGACTTAACAACAATGCATGAATTAGTAAATTAATGGAAAATGTAGACATACAAGTTTTGGAGCTGCAAATGAATGGGGAAACAAGATACATGATAGGGCCTACACAAACATTAATAAGAGGAGCAGGTGTCTCAGTGACATCAAGAAATATTGTTTCTATTCACGATGCATTGAACTGAGGAATAGTTGAAAAAGAGTAGGTGGTTATACGTAGATGTTAGTGTTTGCAAATAAAAAAAAAAAATGGATATTTATAGATGTGTAAAAGTACAAATGATCTTTAATTCTGACACTGTACAATACAATTAAGTAAATACACACACACACACACACACACACACACACACACACACACACACACACACACACACACACACACACACACACACACACACACACACACACACACACAAGCCTGAGAATCGTGTGAATCCTGTGAAAGAGTTGGAAGCACTCAGCGCCGCGAGATGCGATTCTCTGTTTTGGGGTCGCGATGGGTCGCCTCCCCATGGTACAAGGATTCTAGGGAGGATATACGGGTTCAATGGGCAGGCTGGAGGAATTGATTAGGGGTCGTAGGTAGTAAGGGGGTGAGGGATGCGGGGGATCCATCAGCGGGGGAGGATGAGCGCCGTTACAAGATTCAAACAGTCAGTCAGTCACGGGAAGGAGCGCAAGGCACATTAACCATTGTCCGCCTCCGCCTGGGCCACACCACGCTCAGTGCTCACTTGCATCGCCTACGTCTGTCGTGTGACCCCTTCTGACCTTGGTGACTGTTTCCCTGAGGCCATCGAACATTTCCTCATGCAATGCACGCCTCTCTCTCAACATACTGCATTACCTGGCTCTCCGCCCTGGTTATCACAACACTCGACCTGCCCACCCTTTGGCGGCCTCAGGCGTCCACCTCTAGCAACCTGTTGTCCTTCGCCTTACTTGTTTTCTTGAGGAAGACCGGTTAGCTACACGCCTGTGATACCCACAGGATTACCCCAGGCCTCATAAGGATCCATAGATTTTCGTGGCCTCTTTTGAATCCTTATGAGCCCTGGGGTAGTCATGTGGGGGGTATCACAGGCGTGGCAGCTGGCCGGTCTTCCTCAAGAAGGCACAAGTAAGGCGAAAGACAAGTTGCTAAGAGGTGGACGCCTGAGGCCGCCAAGAGGGTGGGTAGGTCGAGTGTTGTGATGGCCAGGACGGAGAGCCGGGAGCGTAATGCAGTATGATAAGAGAGGAAGCGTGGGCATTGAAGAAGGAAATGTTCCATGGCCTCAGGGTTAGGCCCCCCACACACGAAGCGATTTTAGAAGCGCGACTTGAGAAGCGCGATTCTGCGTTGACCCCACACACACAGCGACTGGTGTAGCGACAGCATACCCCTTCCCCCGCCATACCCCCCATCCCCGCTACTGTATCCACGTGAACTGCCCTCTCATTGGCCATAACACCCACCAATGACGCGGGAAGCTATGGCTCTCGCTCGGCTCCCTCTCTTATTACTAATAAAAATCAGTCTGCCTGACTCCGCTTGGTCGCTTGGTCGCTGCCAAAGGCGAAAAAATGTTACCAATTACCCCGCACTCCCCCTCCCAGCTGCCCCGCGCTCGGAATCCACGTGGAGAAAAACTCTGCCTGATCGCTCATTGGCTCTAATCTCACCCCGACCAGCCAATGAGATGCAAGTAGTGATGAAATCGCTGGAAGCTGTCGCCTCGTATGTGGGGCTTCATAGTAACATATATAACTCGAGTCGCTCGGGAATCGCGCTTCACCAAGGGATATCTCGAATCGCGCTTCCAAGCCAGCGAGTCGCGACCACGTCTGAAGGCTCCAATAGACTTGCATTGACTTTGGAGGCGCGCTTCTCAAGTCGCGCTTCTAAAATCGCTTCGTGTGTGGGGGGCCTCAGTCCTACACCAAGGGCAGAAGGGGTCACGAGACAGTCGACGTATGCGATGCAAGTAAAGAGTATGGTGTAGCCCAGGTGGAGACGGGCAGAAAACCACATATATATATATATATATATATATATATATATATATATATATATATATATATATATATATATATATATATATATATATATACAAACATGTTTTATTTGCCTTATAAGTTCATAACCACGAGAGAATGCAGGGGAAAATAAGGGGTGGGGTGGCGGGGGGAGGAAGTATGGGAGAAATTTTAAGTTACTCCTAACAACGTTTTCTATGAAAGTATTCGCTTCCAACAGATGGCAGCACCGTCGCTGTCCTCCAAACTTTAACCCACACCAAAACTTCCTCTCTGTATATTCCTTGCCATGGTAAGTGAAGTCCCCGTCTACTCGTCGAAGAGTTGGTTGAGGCATTAGAGCAGTTGTGCGGTAGTTCCGCTTCATTCTGTATGTCTTGTAAGAATTGATCAAGTTTTGCTTTGAATTGTTCTGGGATACGTTGTTGATGGTTCGTAAGTATTGTGGTAAGGAGTTGAAGAGCGTTGGACCAGGTATAGAAAAGGAATTGCTTTTCAGCGTCTGCACTCTCGTAAGGACCCGGGATTGAACTCAAGTATACGAACATTTTACAGAGTCGGTGCTTACACTTCAAGCAGGACTGCCACACACACACACATACACACACACACACACACACACACACACACACACACACACACACACACACACACACACACACACACACACATTCAGCTGTAGTCATGCCTGAAATGAGACAGACATCCTTACTCTTCCTTGATGAAAAAAAAAAAAATACAGTAAATACAAACTCGCTTTGTGAAGAAAGCTAATGCAAACATAAGACCTTAGCGTTATGTACAATTAGTATGTTAATGTCATAAAGATTGTGCTCATCTCCACTAACAGTTAAGTGTTTTATCTAAAACTTACTTTCACTTACTATAGTTCGGCGTCTGAGATCAGTGTAGCTATATGTTTCCTGAAACATGAATTGATTTAATCATTCTTCATGTAGGTATTTTCCTCAGTCAATCGCGTTACATGTGGGTATTGATCTCTATATACATCCCGGCTGTGTATTTTAAAGCCATGATAGCAATGGGTCCACTAGGACGATTACCAAACATCACTGAAGTCAAGCTAAAAATGGTCAGGTTTTCCTGAAGCATCCATGCCTCCTCAAAGGAATCAAAGTTTATGTGTCTGAGATCAGTGTATATGTTTCCTGAAACTTGTGAATTGGTTCAATCACACCATCCGTGTAGGTATTCCTCAGTCCGGTAACATGTGGGATTTTATCTGTATATACATCCTTGCTGTGTATCTTAAAACTATGATAGCAATAGAGGCACTAGGACGACCACCAAATGCCACTGAAATTTACTTAAAATGTTCATGAAGCATCCATGCCTCTTCAAAGGAATTTTATGAATATGCTGATAATATTCATACATTCCTATTGAATGGTATATTTTGCTAAGTAAAATCACTCAGAATACCTACACTGTCAGCAGATGTTAGTCATCCAGACAAAAACGTTAGTAATGCCCTAAGACATATGAGACTAACCAGATTAGTCAAGCATGGTCAATAATTAGTCCAGCATGAATTCTGATTAGTCACAATTCCTAAGTAATGACTAATTTATGACCAACATTTCTCCAAAACTATACTAAAACCCATCCGTACCTACCCATAGGGCGTTGGCCATGTCTGCCGTGAGACTGCCAAATCTCCAATAAAAACAAACTACTCACTGTCCTGTAATCATAGCATTATAAAAAAAATAACGTTCTCAGAGCATTCAGAAACCTTAATTAAGTGGTAGATGATATAAATAATTGTCATATACGAAAATAAACCTACCATGGCGTCGTGGTGTAAACATTGCTTGGAAGCGGCTCCACATATCTCCTAATTAATCAAGAAAGAGAAGTCCCAGGGTAGCGAAGTTGGTCTAATAGCGATTCTAAAATACTTTGGAATTTTCTAGATGATAGTTTATGTTCTAAGTTTTATAATGATCTCTTAGAGGAATTTGATTTTAACGAGGTGTATGATTTCTGTTATTGTAGAAATAAGTGTAACGATGCTTGTCATTGGGCTCTATTGGAATCGAAATGGGCCGAATTCATAGGTGCTATAAACCGTGTGGGACGTGAGACGTTTGGTGTTGAATGTAAAAAAGCCAAAGTAATACCGGGCTGGAATCATCATGTAAAGAATCTGTACCGATGTTCGCGAGAAGCTTTTAAGCAATGGAGGCGTCAAGGCGCAGAAAGGCACGGAGAAGACGCCGAGCGTATGCGGTCAGCTCGAGCAGACTTCAAATACGCCTTACGCCAGTGCCGTCGCGACGAAGAGGCGATGCGAGCCGAGGCGATGTCACGTAGGCTCGCGTCGGGGAACTCTAGGGCGTTCTGGAGAAGTGTGTCAGGATCTAGCGGCGGAGCGGCGGCGAGGCCCGACCGCATCGGTGGAGCGGTGGGTGACAAGGACATTGCCAATATGTGGGCGGCCAAGTACGGCTCGATCTTGAACTCGCTAGAGGACGAAGCACATCGAAAGGAATTTTCAGACATTATAACCACATTGAAGATGAATACATCGATCACGTTACAGTAGAGGAAATAAAGACAATTATAGATAAGTTGAAAGATGGCAAAGCGGTTGGTCTTGATAATGTACCCAATGAATTTTATCGTAGATGTCCTTTTATTATTGTAGTATTTTTATCGCTTATGTCGAATTGTTTTTTGGTGCACGAGTTTTTACCAGAGGCTGTCATTGACGCTAAAATCATGCCACTATTGAAAGGGAAGCTTTTAGATTTTGCAATTAGTGACAACTACCGTCCCATAACTGTGTCATCTTCATTTTCTAAAATTTTTGAGAGCATTATGTATAACAGAATACAAAATGAACTTCATACTGAAGATAACCAATTTGGATACAAAAACCAAATTTCAACTGATATGTGTATTTTAGCTTTAAAGAAATAGTAAATTATTACCATAAGCAAAGTTCCCCAGTATATGCATGTTATATGGATGTTAAGTCAGCCTTTGATAGAACCTCCTATTATAAATTGTTTACTAAATTATTAGAACGAGGTGTACCAAGGAAGATTGTGAATATTTTAAGAGTTTGGTATGTAAACCAGACTATTTGTGTGGGCTGGGGTGAACAACTGTCACATAAGTTTCACATGCAGAATGGAATACGTCAGGGTTCCATACTCAGCCCGTATCTGTTTAATGTGTTCATGGATGAGCTGAACATCAAGTTAAATCAAAGTAACCTCGGATGTCACATTGCTAATAACCCAATGAATAACTTGTCATGGGCTGACGATCTAGTCATTATAACCCCTTCTAGTCATGCCCTATGTGGTATGCTGGCTGTCTGTGAATCCTTTGCACGGAATCATTTGATGATATTTAACACTAAGAAAACGAAGTGCATGCTGTTTAACTCTAGACATTCCACGGTATACCAAAAACCAATAATTAAATTATGTGGCAAAGTGTTGGAATTTGTTGACAACTTCACATACCTCGGTCATATAATATCAAGTAATCTTACAGATGATGAGGATGTAATGAATCAAAATAGAAAATTATGTGCTAGGGGTAATATGCTTGTGAGAAAATTTAAGTCATGTTCCTTCGACGTCAAATGTACACTGTTCCGTGCTCTATGTTATAATGTGTATGGCATGTCCCTGTGGAGTAATGTGAAAGTCTCTACGTTAAATAGGCTAAGAGTAAATTATAATAATGTTCTTCGCCGACTCGTTAACATCCCACCTTGGAGTAGTGCCTCAGAGATGTTTGTAACCCTAAGGATGAAAGGTTTCACGAATTGAGGCGTAGTTGTTGCTACAGTCTTAGGAGCAGGATACTTGCAACGACCAACTCAGTGGTGCAACGTATCACCAACAGTGATGCCCGCTGGGTATCCCTTTGTGGCAGCAGTGGGACACTTTACTGTATATACAACATCCCAGGCAATAGTTATACTGACACTGTTGATGTAAAATGTATGTAGATTTTAGCCAAGGGCTCAAAGACAATTACTTGTCATAGAGTGTATTAAGTTAGTGAGATTTAAAAAAAAAAAAAAAACTTATTTTGTATTTTATTAAATTTAAGATAGCTTTTACCTATCTCCATTTACATTGTATGGCATTTAAGCTGAAATAAAGATTATTATTATTATTATTATTCTGTGTTTCTACTCGTATGTGCACTTATTTGACAAACATGTAAATTACTTGTCTCATTTTCATGTATATAACCAGAATCTTTATTGCATTTAATGTACTATATAGCTATATAGCTATATAGGGTCTCTTCTGACTTCTTTTAATGAAGTAGAGAACGATCATCACTCCGTTTTCTTTGAAGAAGGTACTGGTATAGTAGTGGCAACGTCGCACCCAAGAGGAGCCACACCTTGTGGGTAGCTACGGATGAGTTCTAGTATAGTCAAAACCAGACTGATTGAAATTGGGCCCAGTGACTAATTTATGACCAACATTTCACCAAAACTAGTCAAAACCAGACTGATTGAAATTGGTCCCAGTGACTAATTTATGACCAACATTTCTCCAAAACTAGTAAAAAACAGACTAATTGAAATTGCTCCCAATGACTAATTAATGACCAGCATTTCTCCAAAAGTCGTCAAAACCAGACTGATTGAAATTTGTCCCAATGACTAATTTATGACCAACATTTCTCCAAAACTAGTCAAAACCAGATTGATGTAAACTTGTCCCAATGACTAATTTATAATCAACAAGTCAAAATAAATCAAACCCAGATTCATAGGCATGCAGAGGCAAATAAAAGAGAATTGTAGGATCTTATCTCATGTTTACTATAACACAACAAAAGGGCATCATCTTAAATATTTAATTTATACTAGGAGTAGTTTTGTTATATATTTTCTCATTGAGAAGTAAGATAGATTTTTCTACTTTTTCACTATCCGAAATCGTCAGGATTACCCTTTGAATGAAGGACAAAAATTTTCTTCAGAGCTTTGGGTATGAAAGATTGAATATATAAAAGCTGGCAACAAAGCACATTATTGCTCTGGTTAGTGTCATGCTACTTGTAATATCCTCTGAGTCAATTCTGAGAATATACTCCTCCTCCTTCTTTATTATGACTGGCGAGTCACATATATGGACCTGAAAAAATGAAGCAATGAAACTGAGGAC
>NC_059264.1:14079323-14099907 GCF_017591435.1 Portunus trituberculatus
CTATAGTAAATTCTTCGACTACTTAACTTCTAAAGTGGAGCACATTCTGTCCCTCTACCCTTTCGCTGAGATTTCCATTCTTGGAGATTTCAATGTTCACCACCAGCTTTGGCTTTCCTCTCCCTTCACTGACCATTCTGGTGAACTAACCTTCAACTTTGCTATCCTCCATGACCTAGAGCAACTGGTGCAACACCCTACTCGTATTCCTGACCGTCTTGGAGACACGCCCAACATTCTTGATCTCTTCCTCACCTCTAATCCTTCTGCTTATGCTGTCACCCTTTCATCTCCGTTGTGCTTCTCCGATCACAATCTCATTTTTGTATCTTGTCCTATTTCTCCAGGATCCTACAAAGCGGAGGTGCCTCTAGCGTTTTGCGTCTGCCAGTTGGGGGACCTGAATAGGTGTTATGCTGATTTTTCCTGGAATAATTACTGCTTCCGTGTCAGAGACCCATCTCTTTGTGCTGAACATATAACAGAGGTGATAGTGTCTGGCATGATGGAGTACATTCCTCATCTTTTTTTTTAAACCTTCTAAACCTTGGTTTAACACGGCCTGTTCTCGTGCTATACATGATAGAGAGGTTGCCCACAAAAGGTACTTGAGCCTTCCATCTCCTGAATCTCATGCATTTTATATTTCTGTCCTGAATCATGCCAGTTCTGTTCTTCAACATCCCAAGAACTCCTTCATAAATAGGAAATATAAATATCATTCAAACTCAAACTCCTTTATTTTATCCTGATGACACCAGTGCCATTTCTTCTGTCTCTAAATCTGAACTCTTTTCTCAAACCTTTCCTAACAACTGCACCTTGGGCTTGTCCCTCCCTCTCCTCCTTACTCTGACTATCTTCATATCTTCAATTCAAATTATTCGTAAGGATGTTTTAGGCCCTCGCTGGCCTAAACCCTCGGAACTCTGATGAACCTAATGCGGTCCCTCTTTAGGTTTTAAAAAACTGTACTTCTATGCTTGCATCTTGCCTGTCCAAACTCCTTCAACTTTGTCTTACAACTTCTACCTATCCTTCTTGCTGGAAGTTTGCCTACATTCAGCCTATTCCTAAAAAGGGTGACTGTTCTAATCCCTCAGACTATGGTCCTATAGCTTTAATCTCTTACTTATCTATTTTTTTTTCAATCTATCCTGAATAGAAAGATTCTTAAAAATCTAATACTTCACAATCTTCTATCTGATCGCCAGAATGGCTTCCGTCAAGGTGGCTCTACTGGTGATCTGACTTTCCTTCCTGAGTCTTGCTCATCCTTTCCTGGAGATTTCGGTGAATATTTTGCTGTCGCGTTAGACGTATCAAAAGCTTTTGATAGTCTGGCACAAAGCTTTGATTGCCAGACTGCCCTCCTACAGTTTTTTATCCTTCTCTCTGCAACTTTATCTGAAGTTTTCTTTCCAATTATTCTATTGCTTCTGTGGTAGACGGCCACTCTTCTTCTCCTAAATTTATAAATAGTGGTGTTTTTCAGGGTTCTGTCCTGTCACCCACTTTCTTTTTATAATTCATTAATGAACTTCTTAACCAAAGTTCTTGCCCTTTCCACTCTTACTCTAATGATACCACCTTAAATCTTTCCACGTCCTTTCCGGGACGACCAACCCTTTAGGAAGTCAACAGATTATGCATGGACGCCACAGAAAGCCTGACGTCTGATCTTTCTTAGATTTCCGATTGGGAGAGAGAAAATTTAGTAGTTTTCAATGCCTCAAAAACTCAATTCCTTCATCTATCAACTCGACACAACCTACCAGTCAACTATCTGCTCTTCTTCAATGACATTAAACTTTTTCCTTCTTCCACACTGAATATCCTTGGTCTGTCCTAGACTCATAATCTTTACTGGAAATTTCATCTCTTGCTAAAACAGCTTATGTGAAGTTTGTCGTTCTGAGGCGTCTCCGCCAGTTTTCCTCGCCCCTCCAACTGCTTTCTTTGTACAAGAGCATCATTCACCCCTATATGGAGTACTCTTCCCATATTTGGGTGGGTTCCACTCACACAGTTTTGTTTGATAGGGTGGAATCAAAAGCTATTCGTCTGATCAACTCCCCTTTTCTGACAGATTGTCTTCAGTTTCTTTTTCACTGACGAAATGAATGAGGGAAAGATAAGGAAGCAAAGACATTGGAGATATTTTGTCCAGATCCTAAAAGTCTCGAGGGGAGTTGGACTTTGAAAGATTTAGACATTTATTATTTATAATAGAGTACTTGGCAAGTTGAAGAACAGACTTGGCATGATTCCGGACAGAAATATAAAGTTCATGTGATTCAGGTGATGGAACGTTTGAGGGCAACCTCTCTATCGTGTATAGGACGAAAACAGGCTGTGTTAAACCAAAGTTTAGATGGTTTAGGTTGAGAAAAAGAATGAGGAATGTACGTCTTCATGCTGGACACTATCACCTGTGTTATGCGTTCAGCACACAGAGATGGGTCTTTGACACAAAAACAGTAATCATTCCTGGGAAAATCAGCATAATACCTCGTCCCCCCAACTGGTAGAGGTAAAACGGCAGAGGCAGCGCCCCCTTGGGGGATTTTGAGGAAGAATTGAGAGATATTACAAAATACAGAGATAAGATCGTAATAAAAAAAGCCCAACGGAGGTAAGGTAACAGCATAAGCCGAAGGATTAGAGGTAAGGAGCAGGTCAAGAATGTTGGCTGTATTTCCAAGATGGTCAGGAATGCGGAGTATATATATATATATATATATATATATATATATATATATATATATATATATATATATATATATATATATATATATATATATATACACACACACACACACACACACACACACACACACACACACACACACACACACACACACACACACACACACACACAGACACACACACACACCCAGATGGGAACCGCCTTGTCGTGGTTGGGGGCTTGCGTGCCCCTGTGACCTGGCCGGCTAGGCTAGAGGGAGCTTTGACCCCTGCTCTTCCCGTCCAAGGGAGGAAAGGGCTACCCATGTTAGTAAGGTTGCCAGTGAGGGGCCAGACTAAATGGTTCCTACGTAAGCTGCCAGTCCGTCCGTTGGCTGACCTTGATACTTGTTCTGAGGCTGTTGATTATTTTACTGTTTTTTTTACGTTCAGTAACGCTTCAGACAATCCCTCGGACGTCTAGTCGCTTTACTTAGCGTCCCGGACGTCCCTTGGTGGAATGCAGCATGCACCAACGCTGTGGGAGAGAAACGGGCGGCTTTCTCTCGTCTCCGGTGACATCGTGGGGATCCGCAGTGTCTGCACGCTTTTCGACGCTGCCGTGCTCGGGCCCGCCGCGTTTTGAGGGAGGCACAAAGAGCCTCTTGGAAAGCCTATGTCTCATCCATTAATGTTCACACCCCTCTTACGGATGTATTCAATAAAGTCCGCCGAATTGCTGGGAAGTATTTTGCGCTTTCCCCTCCAGTCTTGTTGTCTGCTGGGCAAACGGTGGCAGATCCTAAGACTGTCGGTGACCTCTTTGCAGAACACTTTGCCAATGTTTCCCGGAAGGATCCCGCAGCGCCAGGTGCACGTTACCACCAGAGTATGGAATCTCTCGGGGTCAATTTTTCTTCGACTGGAGGGGAGTCTTACAATGTCCCCTTCTCTGCCTCCGAGTTGCGGACTGCTTTGTCCCAGTGTCATGACTCTTCTCCGGATCCAGATGATATTCCTTACGCCTTTTTGCGCCACATGTCTGACAGTGCTTTTACCTTTTTATTAAATCTTTATAATATGATTTGGCATACCGGTGATTTTCCATCCTCTTGGGCTGTGGCAGTGGTTCTCCCATTTCCGAAGCCTGGGAAAGATCACCTCCAGGCTACGAACTACCGTCCTATATCTTTGACATCCTGCATTTGTAAAGTGTTGGAAAAGATGGTAAATGTAAGACTCATGTGGTACTTGGAGAGGGGGAACTACTTGTCATCGGTACAGTATGGCTTCCGAAAGATGAGGTCTACTACTGATGCTCTTTTATCCCTAGAATCTTCTATTTGTGAGGCCTTAGCTAATCACAACCATCAAGTAACCGTATTTTTTGACCTGGAGAAGGCATATGACACAGCTTGGTGCCATAATATTTTATGTTCCTTGTTTGATTTTGGCCTCCGTGGCCACCTTCCTATTTTTATTGAGCAGTTTTTATCCAAACGTCTTTTACGGGTTTGAGTGGGGAGTGTTCTGTCTGAAGCTAGTGCTCTAAATGATGGTGTCCCACAGGGAAGTATTCTTAGTGTTACACTATTCCCAGTCGCCATAAATGGTGTTATAGATACTCTCCCAGATGGCGTTCACAGCTACTTATATGTTGATGATTTATGTATTTTATTTTGCTGCTGCTAGGATGTCACTGATTGAGCGCAAGCTTCAACTGGCAATCTATAGGATTTCCCGTTGGACCAGTATAAATTGTTTTCGTTTCTCCACCTCGAAGACCGTAGCTATATATTTTTGTCGCAACCGTGGTGTCCATCCAGATCCTGATTTATACCTAGCCAATAGACTCCTCACGTGTGTGGAGGCGACTCAATATTTTGGCCTTATATTTGACAGCCGTCTCCCTTGGGTTCCCCATTTCCGTTCTCTTAAGGCGTCTTGTAGGAAGGCATTATCCCTTCTGCGGGTTTTAAGTCACACCTCTTGGGGTGCAGACAGGGATACTCTATTGCTACTTCACCGTACACTTATACTTCCCAAACTGGAATAAGGTTCTAAGATCTACTCTTCTGCAACGGAAGCAGGGCTACGTGTGCTTGACTCCGTGCATCATGCTGGGGTCCACTTGGCTACTGGTGCATTTCGGACATTTCCAATTCCTAGCCTACTAGTGGATGCTGGTTTCTGGCCGCTCGACCTCCGCCGCCAGTCTTCGCTGCTCCGATGTTGGTTTCGCACTCATCGTCTTCCTGACTCTGTCCCTTGTGTCAATATTGCGGGACTTATGTTGGCAAGTATATGCAACTCAACCTAGTCTCCCTAAACCTCCCGCCCAAATGGGAACCGCCTTGTCGTGGTGGGGGGGCTTGCGTGGCCCTGTGACCTGGCGAGCTAGGCTAGAGGCTGCTTAGGCCCCTGCTCCCCCCTTCCGAGGGGGAGAGGGCTACCCATGCTAGTAAGGTCACCAATTAGGGGACAGACTAAATGGTTCCTACTTAAGCTGCCAGTGGACCAGCGGAGCCACCCGCTGGAGGGATCGCCAAATAGGGGCCGTCCTGTGCTGGATGGTTGGGTGTCCAGGCTGGGATGCTTTGCGAGGGGGATCTCAGCTCTGTCGTGGACAAACATTCGCATTATGTGGGGCCTTTTTTTAAAACGACTGGTCCGCATGGGGACGAGGTACCACGTCCATGGCAGCCAGCGCTCGCTCCCATTGTAGTCCCAGTAGGTGGTTGCCCTTGCCCCTCGAGCTAATCTTTTGTGTAACTTTATACCTATGGTTAAACACAAAAAAGTATCAGGTTCTCGTGAGGTGGTGAGGCGTTTTGTTTCCCGCCCTCTTCAGTGTTTCTCATGCTATAGGTACGGTCATGGCAAAAGGTCCTGCAAGGAAGCTTCTCGATGTGGTAATTGCTCAGCATTAGACTCACATTCTGAGGAGCATTGCAATGCTGCTGCTTATTGTTTCCATTGTCGTGATACACACCAGGCACGTTCCAGGCAATGCCCAAGGTATCGCCTGGAGCAGGATATTCTACAGCTCATTAACAATCAGTTCATTAGCCTTGGTAGCGCCCGCCGCGAACTCCTTTACCGCCAGAAGGACGGTACTGATGCGACATCCTATGCTTCATTGGCCGCTCGATCTTCAGCTGAGTCTGCCGGTCCGAAGACAACTTCTGCTACCTCTCGCTTTGTTTGGGCTGGTGGTCCTGTTCGTTTGGCTAATAGGTTTGCCCTTTTGTCCGATGACTCAGTTGAGTCATCTGTAAGAAGTGACGGGATGTTCATTTGCCCCCTGTATCGCCTAAGCCTTTGAAGGGCCTGACCAAACGGCACCGCGGCTCTACGGAGTCGATAGATTTAGCTCAGCCAAAGCAATCTAAGGTTTCTCCTGGTGCACGTGATCGTGAGTCCTCCAGAGACCCCTCTGCAATGGTGGCTCCAAGGTTTCTGTTCAGCCTTCTGTGACGCCCTCTGTCTCAGATCGGGCTTCTTGTGATGAGGGTGGTCTTAGCATGGAGACGTCCGATGATATTGTCACAGCCGTCCCTCGTGGACCCACTGTGTCGAAAAGTGCAGTCCAGCCTGACCCTCGTCCTCCGATGACCGGTAGGAGTGATGATGGTTCGCATCACTCTCTGGTAGCCCGAAAGGCTAAGGTCCAACGACCCGGCACATCTCAACTCCCGGTGTCTTCTCGTCGGTTGATTATTTCTAGTCAGGTGAGTCACGGGCAGCCCCTTCAAAAGGCTCGCCCGTCCACTGCACCTAAATAGTCATCTTCAAGCTTCTACAGTGGAACTGTAGAGGCCTTCGCGCCTCGTGGGGGGAACTCCGAGCTTTACTGTCGGAGTTCTCTCCAGCCTGTGTAGCTCTACAAGAGACTATGCTAGGTGATAGTACTTATTCTAGTCCTCCTGGCTATCGTGCCTTTTTTAGCACTCCTTTCCTGACCAGGGCCACCACGGTGGCACAGCTATTCTAGTCCGTCAGGATATACCTGTTGTCCCTTGCAACTCAACTCTCCCTTCAGGTGGTTGCTGTTAAGGTCTTTATGGGACGATCCTACACTATTTGCAGTTTATATCTCCTCCTCGGGTTCCTGTCTCCAGGGGTGAGCTTGACGGCCTGGTGCGTCAGCTGACTCCGCCTTTCCTCTTGTTGGGAGATTTTAACGGCCGTCACCCATTGTGGGATGAAGGTGCTAGTAATCCTCGTGGGGTTTTAATCGGTTCTTTTATTGAGGATGAGGGATTGAGGTTTTAAATTCTGGGGATGTTACACATTTCCACAGTCCTACTGGGACTTTTACAGCTATCGATCTTTCTCTTTGTACATCTAATTCTTTCCTTGATTTTAATTGGCGGGTCCTACCGTGCAGCATGCACAAACGCTGTGAAAGAGAAACGGGCAGCTTTCTCTCGTCTCCGGCGACATCGTGGGGACCCGCAGTGTCTGGACGCTTTTCGACGCTGCCGAGCTCGGGCCCGCCGCGTTTTGAAAGAGGCACAAAGAGCCTCTTGGAAAGCCTATGTCTCTTCCATTAATGTTCACACCCTCTTACGGATGTCTTTCAACAAAGTCCGCCGAATTGCTGGGAAGTATTCTGCTCCTTCCCCACCAGTTTTGTTGTCTGCTGGGCGAACGGTGGCAGACCCTAAGACTGTCGCCGACCTCTTCGGAGCACTTTGCCAGTGTTTCCCGGAAGGATCCTGCAGCCCCAGGCGCACGTCACCGCCAGAGAATGGAATCTCTCGGCATAAACTTTTCTTCCACTGGAGGAGTCTTATAATGTCCCTTCTCTGCCTCCGAGTTGCGGATTGCTTTGTCCCAGTGTCATGACTTCTCCGGGTCCAGATGATATTCCTTATGCCTTTTTGCGCCACATGTCTGACAGTGCTTTTAACTTTTATTAAATCTTTATAATATGATTTGGCATACCGGTGACTTTCCATCTTCTTGGGCTGTGGCAGTGGTTCTCCCATTTCCGAAGCCTGGGAAAGATAATCTCCAGGCTACGAACTACCGTCCTATATCTTTGACATCCTGTATTTGTAAAGTGTTAGAAAAGATGGTAGATGTAAGACTCATGTGGTACTTGGAGAGGGGGAAGTACTTGTCATCGGTACAGTATGGCTTCCGAAAGATGAGGTCTACTACTGATGCTCTTTTATCCCTGGAGTCCTCTATTTGTGAGGCCTTTGCTAATCACCACCACCAGGTTACTCTATTTTTTGACCTGGAGAAGGCTTGGTGTCATGGTATTTTACGTGCCTTGTTTAATTTTGGTCTATTTGGCCACCTTCCTATTTTTATCCAGCAGTTTTTATCCAGACATCTTTTACGGGTTCGAGTGGGGAGTGTTCTCTCCGAGGCTACTGCTCTAAATGATGGCGTCCCACAGGGAAGTATTCTTAGTGTTACACTATTCGCAGTCGCCATAAATGGTGTTATTGATACTCTCCCAGATGGCATTCACAGCTCCTTATATGTTGATGATTTATGTATTTCTTTGCTGCTGCTAGGATGTCACTGATTGAGCGCAAGCTCCAACTGGCAATCAATAGGGTGTCCAGTTGGGCCAACATGAACGGTTTTCGATTCTCCACCTCGAAGACCGTAGCCATGCATTTTGTCGCAACCGTGGTGTCCATCCAGATCCTGATTTATACTTAGCCAATAGACGCCTCTCATGTGTGGAGGCGACTCGATATCTTGGCCTTTGTTTGACAACCGTCTCACCTGGGTTCCCATTTCCGTTCTCTTAAGGCGTCTTGTCGGCAGGCATTATCCCTTCTTCGGGTTTTAAGTCACACCTCTTGGGGTGCGGACAGGGACACTTTGCTGCTTCTTCACCGTACACTTATACTTCCCAAGCTGGAATACGGCTGTGAGATCTACTCATCCGCAACGGATGCACGGCTACGCGTGCTTGACTCCGTGCATCATGCTGGGGTCCGCTTGGCTACGGGTGCATTTCGGACATCTCCAATACCTAGCCTACTAGTGGATGCTGGTTTCTGGCCGCTCGACCTCCGGCGCCAGTCTTCGATGCTCCGGTGTTGGTTTCGCACCCACCGTCTTCCTGATTCTGTCCCTTGTCTGTCAATATTGCGGGACTCGCGTTCGCAGGCGTATGTCACTCGACCGAGTCTCCTAAACCTTTTGGCCTTCGAGTGGCAAATCTCATGGCGGACTTATTATCTATCGACTCCCACTACTCTTTCCGGCTCCCACGAGTTGGTTATTGGCAGCTTCCTGTTGTCTCATTATGCCCTCCTGCCATGGATGGCAAGAAGGATTTTCTGCCAGCTCTGTCCCACACACGGTTTTTAGAACACTTTTTATCCATTCTGATGATATCCCTGTTTTTACTGATGGTTCCAAATCCGACGCAGGCGTTGGGTTTAGTGTGGTTTTCCCCTCTTTTTATCGGTCTGGCAGCCTTCCTTCAGTGGCATCCGTCTTTACTGCGGAGCTGTCTGCCATCTGCTTTACAGATCATTTTTACTCTCCCGGTTTCGTCTTTTACAATTTTTAGTGACTGTCGCAGTGCTCTTACTGCTCTCTCTTCCACTATCTCCCTTAACCCATTGGTTTTATCAGCCCTGGAGTGGCTATATCTGCTTACCAAACGAGGATATTGTGTTGGGTTCTGTTGGGTCCCTGGTCACGTATATATAGGTGTTCCCGGAAATGAACACGCAGATCGCCTCGCTAAAGAGGCAGCAAGTCGCGCTCTATCTCCTGCCGCTGTTCCCTTTCAAGACGTATTTCATTTTATTCGTGTGGCGGTTGCTGCAATTTGGCAGAGGAAATGGCTAACGGGGGTCACCACCTCGAAAATGGGAGAGATCACTACTTCCACTATCCCTCAGCGGACATACACCCATGTCCGGGATCGCCGTGCACAGACTTTATTGGCGCGACTGCGCATAGGTCACACGTACCTTACACAAAAGTACCTGTTGACCAGGGCCCCTCAACCTTACTGTGATGACTGCCTGGTGCCACTTACGGTTCTGCACCTGCTTGTCGAGTGCCCTAGTTTGACTGACTTAAGACACCTCTACCGGTGTCGCGGTAGAGATAGCGGTGTCTATTATATCTCAAAGGTCCTTGGACCAGAGCGCCTGGCCCAAGGCCATGACGTTTTTAGGTTTTTGGGAGAAGCTGGCCTTCTCCCAATGCTGTGAATTTTATTTTCATATTATTATATGTATTTTAATGTTTTATTTAATCTTATTGTAGTTTGTTTTTATTTTTTAGTTAACTTTAATTTTATTGTTTTTAACTGCTTTTAGTTCTTATAAACTACATTGCCTTAATTAGAACATCGTAGCGGCGCCATATGACCGTTGTTGTTGCGGCGCCAAAACATTAAAATCCAAATCCAAATGTATTTTAATGTTTTATTTACTCTAATTGTATTTTTAGATACTTTTAATTTAATAGCTTTTAATTGCTTTTAGTTAGTTTTCTTTATGATGTTTTTTTTTCTTTTTATAGTTTTTAATCGCTTTTAGTTTTTTTTTTCTTTACGATGTTTTATTTTAACATATTGAAGCGGCGCCAGATGAGTTCTGATGTTGAGGCGCCTAAACTAAAATCCATCCATCCATCCATCCATCCATCCATCCATCCACACACACACACACACACACACACACACACACACACACACACACACACACACACACACACACATATATATATATATATATATATATATATATATATATATATATATATATATATATATATATATACAAACAAAATTAATAATTCAACAACAAAGTTGTTGAATTATTAATTTTGAATTCAGAAAAACTTAAAAAAAGGGTAAAAAAAGAAAAAAATCTTTTAGAAGTCTATTACTTTACCTTAGATGTATCAAGATCATAACGAGTATCAGGATCAGGATCTTCCTTCAGTTTGTTTGCTCTCACTCTTTTGGCTACTACATCTTTCAACCAGTAATCAATGATTCCGGCACCGTCTAGGCGGATCATCATATCACTGAATCGAGAGAAGTAAGGTGCCCCTTTCCTGAGGAGAAATACCGATTATAACTTATATGACAATACTTGCAGTTAGGGTGGGAAGTTGGTTTCTAGAGTGTTTGCTACTTGCCTGAAACACCATCCAAATGCTATTACATGTCGGAATCCTTGCTTGCTTATGTAGAATGGCGTGCGACCTTGTGCGTCTGTGTAGCGAGATTCAATGATAATGTTGATGTATTTTTCAAAATCTATTAAAGAGAATCCTCCCTTCTGAATCTCCTTTAATCCGGCAGGAGCATCAAAAATCTGTTAGAAACATCATTATCAGTTGGAGAATTACTTCAAATTAATTTCGTAATAATTTTTGGTCTCTACCATTTGTACTTTTAGGATATTACGATCATTTTTTCCCCCACTTCATTCTGACCAGTACTCCAACTGATTTTCCAATTAGAAATGTGGTCAATAAACACCTGCCTCCTATAAAAAAAAGTGCTACTCCGGTATTTCTTTAACGTTTTGTGTCACACACCAATGATGATTAGCTTTATTTAATTTTTGTGTGAAAATTGGTGAAGCATTAAGTTTAAAACTACAATATGTTTTGAAAGAAGCATCTTCTTCCAAGACAGTTTGTTTCTCTGGGGTAGATGTATAATTTTCGTAGCACCTTTTCAAATACTATCGTAAAGAGTATACTGTTCTTTGTGGCAGTCATGTATCCTTAGAAATTTAGTTAGACCCAAAACTACCTTCAATGTGGATCTGCGGCGATCAGAAGAAATGAGGCTTGCTGACACGATCTCCAGGTTACCCACATCGGGTATCATTGAAAAAGGAACACAACAAGAGAAAGGAAGTGGTGGAGAGTGAGGTGTTGTTTGTGGACGAAGGACTATCCGTGACACATAGGGAAGTAGCAACGGCAACGCGGCGCGACATGGTATTATGTAAGGTGATGATGGCAGTAAGGTTAAACATATGTCTAAAAGAATCAAAGATGTTAGCAAATACAAATAAAAAATGGCAGACCTATCGACCGAGAAAGACTGATAATAGAGTAGTGATACCGAAATCTCAGCGGGATAGGGTGAAGAATGCATTGCCTATGCATCACACAGGGTGTGTAAGAATGTAACAAATGGCTCGACGGTATATATAACGGCCGGGGTTGAAGGAGTTAGAAGAGTTAGCAAACAGCTTCATCAGGTGTTTGGAGAAGCGAGCAGCACAGCCACAGTCTACGGTACACCACTAGGAACGCACCCTGCACCATGGTAGAGAGTGCAAACAGACTTTGCAGAACCGATAAAAGAAACAATGCTACCCGTTGTGGTTTCCAAATGGATAGAGACATTCCAATGAAATTAACGACAGTAAGAAAGACTATACATGAGGTGAGTGTACTATTTGACAAGTTTGGGTTGCCTCAAAAGCTATGCACGTCAGAGGAAATGGCGAGTTTCGCCAGACGGCTTGGGATTCAGTATATCAGAGTGGCACCCCATCACGAGCTAACAGAGACAACAACAAGGACAGTGAAAGGAGCGAAAGCAACAAGAGGGTAGGGCAAGATGGTAGAAGGAAACCTGCTGAAGTTTTTGTTTAATTATCGTTCTACACCTCAGAGCACAAGAAATCAAATTTTCAAGCTGTGGAACACCACCTCTCCTCTACTAAACCTCATCATCTTTTCCTCACCGAAATACAGCTGCCTGAGGCTAGTGACCGTAGCCCCTTCTCTGTTCCCTCCTACTTTCTCTATCCTCATTTTCGTTCTAAAGCTGTATGTTGCGTCTATGTGCGCAACGACATAACTTGCTGTCGTGCCGATGATCTCGAATCTTCCAAGTTTTCTATCATTTAGCTTCGACTCAATGGTCACTCTCTAACTAAATTTATCTGTGCTGTTTATCTCTCCCCTAACTCCTCTGACTATAGTAAATTCTTTCACTATTTAACTTCAAAAGTGGAGCACATTTTGTAGCTCTTCCCTTTTCCAGATATCTCCTTTCTTGAAGATTTGAATATTTACTACCAGCTGTGGCTTTTCTCTCCCTTCACTGACCATCCTGGTGTACTAGCCTTCAACTTTGCTATCCTCCATGACCTAGAACAACTGGTACAACACCCTACTCGTATTCCCGACTGTCTTGGAGATATGCCCAAAATTCTTGATCATCTTCCTCACTCTAATCATTCTGCTTATACTGTTACCCTATCTTCTCCGTTGGAGTCCTCGATCACAATCTCAATTCTGTATCTTGTCCTATTTTTCCATTCCATCCTCAGGATTCCACAAAGCGGAGGTGGCTCTGACGTTTTGTTTCTGCCAGTTGGGGGCCCGGAGGAGGTATTATGCTGATTTTCCCTGGAATGATTATTGCTTCCGTGTCAGAGACCCATCTCTTTGTGCTAAACGCATAACGGAGGTGATAGTGTCTGGCATAGATGTGTACATTCCTCAATCTTTTCTTAACCTAAACCTTCTAAACCTTGGTTTAACTCAGCCTGTTCTCGTGCTATACATGATAGAGAGGTTGCCCACAAAAGGTACTTGAGCCTTCCATCTCCTGAATCTCATGCACTTTATATTTCTGCCAGGAATCATGCCAAGTCTGTTCTTCAACTTGCCAAACACTCCTTCATAGATAGAAAATATCAAAATCTTTCAAACTCAAACTCCCCTCGTGACTTCTGGCATCTGGCCAAAAACATCTCCAATAACTTCACTTCTTCATCTTTCCCTCCTTTATTTCATCCTGATGGCACCACTGCCATCTCTTCTGTCTCTAAAGCTGAACTCTTCTCTCAAACTGCTAACAACTCCACCCTGGATGATTCTGGGCTTGTCCCTTCCTTTCTTCCCTCTGACTATTTCATATCTACAATTAAACTTCTTCGTAATGATTTTTCCATGCCCTCGTTAGCCTAAACCCTCGGAAGGCTAATAGACCTGATGGGGTCCCTCCTATTGTTCTCAAAACCTGTGCTTCCGTGCTTGCACCTTGCCTGGCCAAACTCTGCAACTATGTCCCTCTTAAAAGAATTTAACTCGTAGGAAGATGGAACTATCTCTTTCCTTACTGGAAGTTTGCTTACATTCAGCCCGCTCCTAAAAAGGATGACCGTTTTAATCCCTCCAATTACCGTCCTATAGCTTTAATCTCTTGCTTGTCTAAAGTTTTTTTAATTTATCCTTGGGGTTCCATTCTGTCACCCACTTTCTTTCTATTATTCATTCATGATCTTAACCAAACTTCTTGCCCTATCCACTCCTACGCTGATGATACCACCCGACATCTTTCCACATCCATTCAGAGACGATCAACCCTTCAGGAAATAAACAGATCACGCAGGAACGCCACAGAACGTCTGACTTTTGATCTTTCCAATATTTTTGATTGGGGCAGAGGAAATCTAATATTGTTCAATGCCTCAAAAACTCATTCCTCCACCTATCAACTCGACAAACCTTCCAGACAACTATCCTCTTTTCTTCAATGACACTCAATTGTCCCCCTCTTCCACACTGAATATCCTCGGTCTATCCTTTACTAATTATTTTAATTGGAAGCTTCACATCTCATCTCTTGCAAAAACAGCTTTTATGAAGTTAGGCGTTCTGAGGTGTCACCGCCAGTTTTTCTTCCTCCTCCAACTGCTAACTAACTCTGTACAAGGGCCTTATCCGTCCTTGTATAGAGCACTCTTCTCATGTTTGGGGGCGTTCCACTCACAAAGTTTTATTAAATAGGGTGGAATCAAAAGCTTTTCGTCTCATCAACTCCCCTCATTAGCCTCTTTCTCAAGGCCGAAATGTTACATCTCTTTCTATCTTTTATCACTACATCATGCTAATTGTTTTACTGATTTTGCTGACTGCATGCGTCTTTCTTCCTGCAGCCTCGCTGCACAAGGCTTTCTTCATCCTCCCGCCCCTACTCTTTCCAACTCTCTAACACAAGAGTTAACCAGTACTTTCAATCATTCATACCTTTCTCTGGTAAACTCTTCTTATGACTTGACTTCTTTTAAGAGGGAGGTTTCAAGACATAGGCATTAAGCCCAAGCTTTTCCTTTTGTTTTAGTTATTTTTTTGCGTATGAGGGGATGCCAGCCAATGACAACAAAATATTAAATAAAGGCCCACTCGAATGCGGGTTTCGTTACCGATCAAAAGAGAAGTAGCCAAACGTCTGGGACTAATGTCTTAAAACGTTCCTCTTAAAAGAATTTAAGTCGTAGGAAGATGGAACTATCTCCTCTTCTTCAATGACACGCAATTCTTCCCCTCTTCTACACTGAATATCCTCGGTCTGTCCTTTACTCATAATCTTAACTGGAAACTCCACATCTCATCTCTTGCTAAAACAGCTTCTATGAATTTAGGCATTCTGAGGCGTCTTTTTTTTTTTTTTTCTCGCCCCTCCAACTGCCAACTCCGTACAAGGGCCTTATCCGTCCTTGTATGGAGTACTCTTCGCATGTTTGGGGGGATTCCATTTATACAATTTTATTGAATAGGGTGGAATCAAAAGCTTTTCGTTTCATCTCTTTCTTTTATCCCTATTTTCATGCTAACTGCTCCACTGATCTTGTTAGCTGCATGCCTTCTCTCCTCCTACGGCCTAGCTGCACAAGGTCTTCTTCTTTCTCTTATTCCTATTCTGTCCAGCTGTCTAATACAAGAGGTAACCAGTATTCTCAATCATTCATACCTTTCTATGGTAAACTCTGGAACTCCCTGCCTGCTTCTGTATTTCCATCTTCCTACGACTTGATTTCTTTTAAGAGGGAGGTTTCAAGACATTTGTCTTTCGGCTAATTATTTACTATTCTTTTAGGGAGCTTGCATTCTAGTGGGCACTTTTTTTTTTGTTGCTCTTGACAAGTTTCCCACTTGCATTATATATATATATATATATATATATATATATATATATATATATATATATATATATATATATATATATATATATATATATATATATTCTATAACTTTTCCTTATGTACTTTCTCTTGAATTATTTAAAGGAAAGAAAGAATGTGTCATAATATATCGTATTTCTTACCTCCATATGTGCATATATTTTCTTCACAATTGGATCAGTATGGTTTGAAAAATAGCGTCGCGGAACGCCGTTCATTAACCAAGGTTCTGTACCCCATCTCCAGTTGTTGGCCTTCGTCAAATCCTCCAGTGTTTCTATGGGATCTATGGTACCTTGGACAGTCAAATGTGAGATCAGGGAGGACCGAAAAGCCGTTGAGATGATGAGGCAAAACACAAGCCACCATCCTACTAGGGTCTGTTGCAAAGGGAAAAATAGATTTAATAAATAAAATATATAAATAAACAAATGAAATATATAGGTAAGTTATTGAAATAGAAAAAAAAAAAAATACATTGAAATAAGATTAGTAAATAAGCAAATAAATAAAATAGTTAATTATTTGAAGAAATGCGAGTTTGCAAGACTTTTTGCAATTAAATCAACTATAACCTAATTTATCAATATATAACACTGATTTGCGTGAATTACCTGCTCTGATATACCAGTAGAGGGGTCTGAGGGTGGCTGCTCTAGGAGAGCCCCCCATCCGTAGAACAGAGCAGTGATGAACTGAAAACTTCGTTTCCTTCTTATAAGGCGCCCAAGCAGATGCAACACCCAAAGAGTAACTCCCCAAATTATCACGACACCACCAGTAGTTAGCCACACTTCCGCTATTAACATTGTTTACTATTAGTATGTGAAAATTAACATAACTCATTTACTTATGTCTCTTACATATTTTTTTTTAATTAACAAAAAACTAGTCTCATCAGTCAGATTCATACTCTCTTATGATATGTTTATTGGTTTGTTTGTTTATTCATTTATTTATTTAATTATTATTATTATTATTATTATTATTATTATTATTATTATTATTATTATTAATATTATTATTATTATTATTATCATCATTATTATAATTATTAATTATTATTATCATCATTAGACAACTATTAATAGGAGAGGACCCAACACGCGTTGCGGCTGTCAGATTCACCAGATATCGTAATATTTCACAGAAAAGGTGGTAAACTGCATATCGTATATTTTTGGATATTTTGCTATTACGTACTGATATATTAAAATAACTTGAATATTTCCAAACATACACCTCCCTATACCTGGGACAAAAAATACTTGGTTACTCAATTCATAATTCAACGTAGATATGATATTGTATTTCCTTCTAGGCTAGGAAGTAGACTACAAGAAAGAATGAGCATATGAAGGCTGGTACAGGGCTTCTGTCTTCATTCATATTTTCAGGAACAAAGAGTGTCCGACACGTAATGTGGAGCTTATTTTCAGGTACGTCCATAGTAATGAGTGATTGCTTTCTGTGGAACGGTTGGTGATATTTTCTATAACAACATCCTACCTGAAAATGGTCTAATGAAGGCGAGATGTCGGGGAAGAAATGACGGCTTGAGAGATACTACTGTCAAAGGGTCGGATGGGTAGCCGCGCAGAAAATTCATGACTTTTAGACGGTCAGAAGAAGGGCCTGCGATCGTGCAAAAGTCGGAGATTTCACGTTGCAGCTGTCCCATCATGCCATCGAAAATTCCGTTGCTTTCCAGTCCAAAAGCTCTAAATGGCTCTTCATTGACTACATACCTGTTTTGGATTGATGTGAAAAAAAAAAAAAAAAAAAATATATAAAAAAAAAAAAAATATATATATATATATATATATATATATATATATATATATATATATATATATATATATATATATATATATATATATATATATATATATATATATATATATATATATATATATATATATATATATATATATATATATATATATATATTAATGTTATGACCTATAGCGCCTGTAGGCATACTTCAAGGGAAGTGCTGTTCAGCTTCCGCCCATTATTGGCGCAGGCAATTTTATTTATAGTGGTACTAATATTACGGCCCATATCACCACCGAAGCGCGTCTTTGGTGTAACCACCTAGAGGCTAGATATGGTGACATGTAGGTAACTTTAAACCATTCGACAAATGGCATAGCTTCAAAGCGGTATGTGGTGGGATTTGAACCCGATATATATATAGTGTGTGTGTGTGTATGTGTGTGTGTGTGTGTGTGTGTGTGTGTGTGTGTGTGTGTGTGAGTGTGTAAGTATATATATGCCATGAAGTGGATATATATATATATATATATATATATATATATATATATATATATATATATATATATATATATATATATATATATATATATATATATATATATATGCCATGAAGTGGAACAGGTTGGTGAGTTGGTGGTGTAGGGAAACTACTCCTGCGATTCCTGAGTTTCTCTACATATATATATATATATATATATATATATATATATATATATATATATATATATATATATATATATATATATATATATATATATATATATATATATATATACTAATTGTATTTTGTATATTATATACACAGTGATAATAACAAACTATGACGTGCATATCAGTGCACTAATTAATTACCCTTGCAACAATGTTTTTTTTCAAGACCGATTCTTATGTTGTATTTGAATAAAACTATATATAAGTTATGTGAAATACATTGGTCAGATTAATCTCAAACTAATGAAATACATTAGAATTTACAATTGTGATAACCCAACACAGTTTAAGAAGATATAGGGAACAAGAATTGATGACGGATGAATAAGAAAAGACATAAAAAAAAATGTTGAACACAGTGTCGGTGCAGGTGTATTGTTAAAGTTTTGCAAGTGAAATAAGGGGGCCCCACACAGACCTAACTTACAAGGAGGAAGGTAGCCCAATTTCTTTTTTTTTTTTTTTTTATGTAGGGAAGATGGCCAACCAAGGGAAAAATAAGAATAGATTAAAAAAATAAGGCCCACTTCAGTGCTGGCTCTCTACAAAGAAGAAAAGCGTCAGCCAAATTAAGAAGCAAATGCCTCGATAACTCCCTCTTAACAGAAGACAAGTTGTAGGAAGTCGGAAATACAGATGCAGGGACGGAGTTCCAGAGTTTACCAGTGAAAGATATGAATGATTGAGAGTACTGGTTACCTCTTGCGTTAGAGAGTTTGACAGAACAGGGATGAGAGGAAGAAAGCCTTGTGCAGCGAGGCTGCAGGAGGAGCGGAGACATGCAGTTAACAAGATCAGTAGAACAGTTAGCATGAAAATAGAGATAAAAGATAGAAAGAGATGCAACATTTCAGCGGTGAGAAACAGGCTGATGACAGTTAATCAGAGAAGGGGAGTTGATGAGACGGAAAGCTTTTGATTCCACCCTATCTAGTAAAACTGTGTGACTGGAACCACCCCAAACATGCGAGGAGTACTCCATACAGGGGCGGATAAGGGCCTTTTACAGAGTTACGTAACAGTTGGAGGGTCGAGAAAAACTGGCGGAAACGCCTCAGAAGACCTGACTTCATAGAAGCTGTTTTAGCAAGAGATGAGATGTGAAGTTTCCAGTTAAGATTATGAGTAAAGGACAGACCGAGGATATTCAGTGTGGAAGAGGGAGAAAGTATAGTGTCTTTGAAGAAGAGGGCCATAGTTGTCTGGAAGGTTGTGTCGAGTTGATAGATGGAGGACTTGAATTTTTGAGGCATTGAAAACTACTAGATTTTCTCTGCCCCAATCGAAATCTTAGAAAGATCGAAAGTCCGGCGTTCTGTGACGTCTTTGCGTGATCTGGAAAGACGTGGAAGGATGTAGGGTGGTATCATCAGCGTAGGAGTGGATAGGGCAAGAAGTTTGGTTAAGAAGGTCATTAATGAATGATAGAAAGAGAGTGGGTGATAGGACATAACCCTGAGGAACTCCACTATTAATAGATTTAGGAGAAGAACAGTGGCCGTCTACCACAGCAGCAATAGAACGGTCGGAAAGTAAACTTGAGATAAAGTTGCAGAGAGAAGGAGCTGAATTATGTGACTTGTATGGGATTTTCAATCTTAACATATAATAGCTATTGATGGAAAATTGTAACAGATTAGGGCATATCAACCTATGTCATTTAGATAGGATTCAGAGAGGAAACAACAGACAGAAAAAGCAGAGGGCAGAAACAAAGGGGTTGGCAAGACCTGAGAGGAGCCTGCGGCGACATGAACAAGCTGATCGATCCTTATACTCATAAGTGGAAGTTTGTGATGCATTCTCAATAACTGTTATCTCATGAAGCTGAAAAAAAGGAGGAATTTGTTTGTACGAGATTCAAATTTAATATTTTGTATTTGATTTTCTGTGTTATGTGTGACTTTTTTTTTTATTCGAATGTTAGGTGTTGATTTGCACTGACCAGAAACTCAGGTACTGCCGTATATCATGTAGATGGAAGGTCTTTATTGGGTTGCCGAAAGTTAATTCCTGGATATTATTATTGTATTTGATTTTAATTGAAGTAAATATGGAAAATTTTGCAGTGCAGATTTCCCTAGTACTTTGTATTCACTACTTATGTCTTCAGACACACATTACCCTAAAAGTTGCAAGCAAGACACAACTGATAAAAGCATTTATGCACGAAGAGATCTACTAACACGGTCACACACACACACACACACACACACACACACACACACACACACACACACACACACACACACACACACACACACACACACACACAACATACGTGAAGTTGATCTTTTTTGCAAAGTTTTTGATGAGTCGAGCATCAAGAGAATCCTTCAAGGTGACGATGGTGCCGCTCTCGTTCGTCTTCTTGCCAAAGTCGACAAATGGAAAGTAAGATACGGACACAATTTTCACCTTATGCTTTTGGAAGTTTCCGAATTCATCTAGAACATAAA
>NC_059264.1:14100407-14102907 GCF_017591435.1 Portunus trituberculatus
AGGACACATCTGGAAGTCCTTTTGAAGTGAAGTGGAGGTAGATTGATGTGATGTTTGTTCTATGTGTTTATTAGTGTGTTTTAGTCTCTTTCTCTCTCTCTCTCTCTCTCTCTCTCTCTCTCTCTCTCTCTCTCTCTCTCTTTCTCGTGTTCAACAATATATTTGCATAATAACTCCACCTTCTGTCATGTTGGAATTGATAATAGCTTGTAAGAAATTAGCATTAGCATTTCATTATTTTTTCATTATTATTATTATTATTGTTATTATTATTATTATCATTATTATTATTATTATTATTATTATTATTATTATTATTAGCATTATCATTATTAGCATTATTATTGCCTAGTTATTTTTGGCATCAATCAAAACTAAAGTAGCAATGAATATGCAAATTGATTAATAATAAACAAAACATTAACCTCTTTTCTACTCACATTTCAGCTCAAAAAAATTCCATAAGTCATAAACATTTACCCGGATTATAGAGGGATTTGATACTAAGAGTGGTAGATGAGCGGAGGCAGTAATCAGGTTGTCAGTGCTCAGTCATTAGGAAACTTTAATAGATTATGACAAACTTAAGGACAACAAAAAAGACTTAACCACTTCAGTACCAGGACGCATTTTTACCTTGATTTTTGGGTGTGATTATTTGCATTAGGAACGGTTAATAGAGGTCAGCAGATTAGTGGCCAGTCTTCACTATCGTAACCCCACAAAAGTCTCTGAGGCTGTTTAAAATCCACCAAATAGTTAGCAGAATAGATATGAAAAATGTGTTACGGTTTTGCAGAGCGTTAAGCGTGTTTCATATTGGGATTGCCACGAGTAGGCTGATGTTTTTCTTTTTCTTTTATACCATGTGGGCTTTTCACGGGAATTTATGGGCTAAAGGGGGTACTTTCTGGGTTATCTCCTATCTCAAAGCCCACCCGCTAGGAAACCGTTGCTCCGAGTGAGGAAGCTCAACCTACACTCGGACCGTGGACAGGATTCGAACCCGTGCGCTTGGAGATCCCTCGCACGCATGTTTCCACTGTACCACGACGGCACCATATGGGTTCTATGGCTTCTTGTAACTTCCCTTATTAAGTCATTTGCTAGTATTCCCAAACTCTTCTGCTCTTCACCTCAACTATTTCAGAAGGCTATATTTAAGTTTACACGAGTTTCAAAGGTGTTTTTAAGGTTCTAGAGGCACAGTGACGAGATTTTTACACTATTAACTGAATAAAACACTCTTGAAAACCTGGCTAGTCATCTCTGTGGCCTTGGAAAATAGTTGTGGTGAGAGAGCAAAGTGTTTCTGAATACGGATCATTGTATTATATTTCTCTCTCTCTCTCTCTCTCTCTTAATCCTGTCAACAAGTCGATGATAATAATACACAATGGAGCAAGACAAGGAGAACAAAACCTGTATTTTATTCACGGCACTGTTTATTATATTCATCCTTCACTTTTTTACCCAACACGTTCCCTCACTTGTAAATATTTGTACCTTGTAACTTGTCCGGCGTGTTTACTGCGGGTATGATGTCACTTATCGATGACGTCACTGGGGTAGTTACGTCACCATCACAAGCTGTCACATCCGCCTCTCCATCATTCACTATCGCTGCATACTTTCTGTTGTGGTGGTCGTAGTGGTGATGGTGGTGGTGGTGGTGGCAGTGATGGTGGTGGTGGTATCTCTCCTTACTACTTTGCTGTTATGAGTCTTAGTGTGTTGATGCAAGCTGGTGTGGTTGAATTTGTTGTTGTTGTTGTTGTTGTTTTTGTTGTTGTTGTATGACTGTTTTTGTTTCCTCCACGAAAACAACAACAGCAACAACAACCACTACTACTACTACTACTACTACTACTACTACTACTACTACTACTACTACTACTACTACTACTACTACTACAGCAATAATAATAACAGCAACAGCAACAATAATACAACAACAACTACAACAACAACAACAACAACAACAACAACAACAACAACAACAACTACTACTACTACTACTACTACTACCACTACTACTACTACTACTACTACTACTACTACTACTATTTCCACAATTCATGCCATGCTTCACCTCTGCATTGTTTGCCACCTTGGGATCATGTTTTTGCCTCCTGTCTGTTTATCAACACTCCTATCTCTGCCTGTCTGTCTCCTTTATCCACAACGTCTCTCTCTCTCTCTCTCTCTCTCTCTCTCTCTCTCTCTCTTTGAACAAATCTGTATTCATCTTCCTTATATGGAAAGAAATACATCAACCAATGCTCACACACACACACACACACACACACACACACACACACACACACACCTTCCCCTTTTTTCCCTTCCCTTTCCCCCCCCCCCCTTCCCCCTTTTTTAACCCCCCCCCCCCTTTTCCCCCCCCCCCCCTTTTTTCCCTTTCCTTTTCCTTTTCCCCTTAAACCCCCACCCCTTCCCTTCCCCTTCCCTTTCCCCCTTTCCCCTCCCCCCCCTCCCTTTC
>NC_059264.1:14106447-14121447 GCF_017591435.1 Portunus trituberculatus
AACACATTTTAAAACTTATCAAATTTCCCTTATTTTTAAATCTCTATACTTAAGATTATAATGATAACCACATGTTTTCTCTCTTAGTCTTCAATTTTGATATTCGATATTTCTTATATCAATTAGTGTAACACTATACCAGTATTACCAGTAATGTATATATATATATATATATATATATATATATATATATATATATATATATATATATATATATATACATATATATATATATATATATATATATATATATATATATATATATATATATATATATATATATATATATATATACTCTAGGAAAAGAAAGAAATGGTTCTGATGATTAACATTGGTTTAAGAACATGTGACATTATGTGTAAGTTTTACTGCCTTGAATCAAAAATACGATCACTATCCAAAAATAATGATAACTTAGCTGCTTTTGTGAAGGTGTTTACTTGGTTTTCCTCTGCCAGCTGATGCTTCACAGCATATCAGATTGTTTGCAATCATGGAGAATTACTTAAATGAATTGATAATTAAAATGGATCGAGAGAAGGATGATTTTTCTGGCTCTACAATAAAATCAGAAGCACGGCTGTACTTTGATTTAGTGTGCAGTAAGAAAAAATGTTAAACCCTTCACCCTATTTTGCGGCTTCTGTATGCTGATTAGCGGTGTTTAAGAAGAGGTATAAGGTCAAGTATTCCTTGAAAAGCAAAGTGAAAGCAGATCAGGAGATGAGGAAGTATATAGTCAAGACTTGTCCAGAATTTTTTCAACGTCTTGTTCCTGAAGGCGATTACAACCCTTATCACATTTCTATGAGAAACAGAATTATTGGAAGCGGGCACGACAGTCAACCTCATCGCCAAGAGTGAGAAACAGGCTAAGGGTGTGAAGTCTTCCAAGGATTTTATTACTGTTTTACTCACTGCTAATTCACCTGTGACCGTTTGATGAAACCCCAAGTCATCTTTCGCTCTCCTAAACTTTGAGCATGCCGGAATTGTAATATGAACCACCTTAATGTTTAATGGGCCAGTAATAAGAAGGCTTGGGTCACATCGTCACTGTGCATTGATTGGTTTGAAAAATAGATCGTCCCTGATGCCCAGAGTTACTACCAAAGGAATTTAAATTTCAAGGTGCTCCTCTGTACAGTATGGACATGGGCACGGTAAATTCCTAATCAGACGTCATCCGAATGTAGAAGTTGTATTCCTCCCGCCTAATACAATATTGCTTCTGCAGCCTCTTGATAGAGTTAATCTACAATGTTAAGCTATCATTTCATTATCAGTCTCTCTATGATATCCGTGTCATGACTGACTCCCTAGGAGACTGATGCTAAACCAAGTGTGAGTGATGAGGATGAACCCGATGAACCTATCGCCATCAGCAACTCAGCTCCAGACCCACTATAATCTCAGACCCGAGATCTCAATAGGAGAGAACCCTAACTCCCGTTGCGGTTGCCAGATTCACCGTATCTGGTAATTTTTCAAAGAATAATAGGTGATCAACGCATATCGTATATTTTTTTATATTCTAGTATCACATACAGATATAATGAAATAGTTTCAGCATTTTTAAACACATATCGGCGGTATAAACGTCTTAATAGTAAAATTAACGTTATAACCATGCATTGTGTTTTTTCTATACCATGTGGGCTTTTCACGGGAATTTATGGGCTAAAGGAGGTACTTTTTTAGGGCACCTCCTATCTCAAAGCCCACCCGCTAGGAAACCGTTGCCCCGAGTGAGGAAGCCCAGCCTACACTCGGACCGAGGACAGGATTCGAACCCGTGCGCTTGGAGACCCTGCAGGCCCCAAAGCACGCATGGTTTGTTAGAAGACGTTGTCACTAACTAAGATACATAAGAGCAAGTTTCGCATCCAGGACCTCTCTTATCCCAGTCTTCTCAGTGGGAGGGCGTTACGTTCCCACAGTCATTTGCTCACGTACTTTTGCAAGGTGTTTGAAAATGGGATTGTATGTGTTCCGAAACGTCACAACAACAAGCTGAAGTAGTTTTACTGCAACTTTTCTTCATCCTCTACGTTTTACGCTTTGGCAGATCTGCACTCAACCAAGTGTGTGTGTGTGTGTGTGTGTGTGTGTGTGTGTGTGTGTGTGTGTGTGTGTGTGTGTGTGTGTGTGTGTGTGTGTGTTTCACTGTTTGATCTGCTGCAGTCTCTGACGAGACAGTCACACGTTACCCTACGGAACGAGCTCAGAGCTCATTATTTCCTATCTTCGGATAGGCCTGAGACCAGACACACACCACACACCGGGACAAAAAGGTCACAACTCCTCGATACACATCCCGTACCTACTCACTGCTAGGTGAACAGGGGCTACACGTGAAAGTAGACACACCCAAATATCTCCACCCGGCCGGGGAATCGAACCCCGGTCCTCTGGCTTGTGAAGCCAGCGCTGTATAAATAGATAAATAAACAAATAAATAAATAAATAAATAAATAAATATATATATATATATATATATATATATATATATATATATATATATATATATATATATATATATATATATATATATATATATATATATATATATATATATATATATATATATATATATATATATATATATATATAAATATATACTAGGTCAGGGGGTGATGTGAACTCTCCATTAAAGCTAGTGATCTCGCTGAACGTTTCCCTTTGTGTCTCACAACTCAAAGGGGCAGTCACACCCTGCACTCTAAAGACAACTCTCCTACTTCTCATAAAACTATATGCACTTACCACACACACACCCTTCACTTAAGATTAGAAATTTGAATAATGACAACTCCAAATCCAGCCTCAGAGTCCCTTTCTGGGGAGGGGACCAGAAATGTCCCTAGGTCGGACTGCCCTCTCGTTAGCGACCCAAAATGTCTTCACACATTCCTCAACTTTTTCTACATTATCTTCTGCAACATTTGCGGTCATTGATCTAATTTTCATTCCGTGGAACACCAACTCTCATCTACTAAACCTCATCTTCTTTTCCTCACCGAAACACAGCTGTCTGAGGTAACTGAGAGTAGCCCCTTCTCTGTTCCCTCCTACTTTCTCTATTCTCATTTTCGTTCTAAAGCTGGATGTTGCGTCTATGTGCGCAACGACTTAACTTGCTCTCGTGCCCACGCTCTTGAGTCTTCCGAGTTTTCCACCATCTGGCTTAGACTCAACAGTCACTCTCGAACTAAATTTATCTGTGCTGTCTATGTCTCTCCTAACTTCTCTGACTATAGTAAATTCTTTGACTATTTAACTTCCAAAGTGGAGCACATTCTGTCCCTCTACCCTTTCGCAGAGATCTCCATCCTTGGAGATTTCAATGTTCACCACCAGCTTTGGCTTTCCTCTCTCTTCACTGACCATCCTGGTGAACTAGCCTTCAACTTTGCTATCCTCCATGACCTAGAGCAACTGGTGCAACACCCTACTCGTATTCCTGACCGTCTTGGAGACACGCCCAACATTCTTGATCTCTTCCTTACCTCTAATCCTTCTGCTTATGCTGTTACCCTATCATCTCCGTTGGGCTCCTCCGATCACAATCTCATTTCTGTATCTTGTCCTATTTCTCCAATCCTCCCAGGATCCCCAAAGCAGGTGCCTCTGGCGCTTTGCCTCTGCCAGTTGGGGGACCTGAGGAGGTATTATGCTGATTTTCCCTGGAATGATTACTGCTTCCGTGTCAGAGACCCATCTCTTTGTGCTGAACGCATAACAGAGGTGATAGTGTCTGGCATGGAGGCGTACATTTCTCTTTCTTTCTCAACCTAAACCTTTCTAAACCTTGGTTTAACAGAGCCTGTTCTCGTGCTATACATGATTGTGAGGTTGCACACAAAAAGCACTTGAGCTTTCCATCTACTGAATATCATGCACTTTATATTTCTGCCCGAAATCATGCCAAGTCTGTTCTTCAATTTGCCAAACACTCCTTCATTAATAGAAAATGTCAAACTCTTACAAACTCTAACTCCCTTCGTGACTTCTGGTATCTGGCCGAAATCATCTCCATTAACTTCACTACTTCATCTTTCCCTCCCTTATTTCCTCCTGATGGCACCAATGCCATCTCTTCTGTCTCTAAAGTTGAACTCTTCTCTCAAACCTTTGCTAACAACTCCACCTTGGATGATTCTGGGCTTGTCCCTCCCTCTCCTTCTCCCATTATTTCATGTCTTCAATCAAAATTCTTCTTAATGAAGTTTTCCATCCCCTCTCTGGCCTAAACCCTCGGAAGGCTTATGGACATGATGGGGTCCCTCCTATTATTCTCAAAAAACTGTGCTTCCGTGCTTGCACCTTGCCTGGTCAAACTCTTTCAACTTTATTAGTCAACTTCAACTTTTCCCTCTTGCTGGAAATTTGCCTACATTCAGCCTGTTCCTAAAAAGGATGACCGTTTTATTCCCTCAAATTATCGTCCTATAGCTTTAATCTCTTGCTTGTTTAAAGTTTTTTTTTAATCTATCCTAAATAGGAAGATTCTTAAACATCTGTAACTTCACAATCTTCTATCTGATCGCCAGCATGGCTTCCGTGAAGGTCGCTCTGCTTGTGATCTTCTGGCGTTCCTTACTGAGTCTTGATCATTCTCATTTAGAGATCTCGTTGAAACTTTTGCTGTCACTTTAGACATGTCAAAAGCTTTTGATAGAGTCTGGCATAAAACTTTGATTTCTAAACTGCCTTCCTACGGCTTCTACCCTTCTGTCTGCAACTTTTATTCTCAAGCTTCCTTTCAGACCGTTCTGTTGCTGTTGTAGTAGACGGCAGTTTTTTTTTCAAAAATCTATTAATAGTGGTGTTCCTCAGGGTTCTGTCCTGTCACCCACTCTCTATTATTCATTAATGACCTTAACCAAACTTCTTGCCCTATTCACTCCTATGCTGATGATACCACCATCTTTCCATGTCCTTTCAGAAACGACCAACCCTTGAGGAAGTTAAAAGATCACCTATGGACGTCACAGAAAGCCTGACTTCTGATCTTTCTAAGATTTCTGATTAGGGCAGAGAAAATCTAGTAGTTTTCAATGCCTCAAAAACTCAATTCCTCGATCTATCTACTCGACATAATTTTCCAGACAACTATCCCCTTTTCTTCAATGACACTGAACTGTTTCCCTCTTCCACACTGAATATATTCGGTCTATCCTTTACTACTCATAATCTTAACTTGAAACTTCAAATCTCATCTCTTGCTAAAACAGCTTCTATGAAGTTAGGCGTTCTGAGGTCTCTCCGCCAGTTTTTCTCGGTCCTCCGACTGTTTACTCTGTACAAGTGCCTTATCCGCCCCTGTATGGAGTACTCTTCGCATGTTTTGGGGGAGGGGGGGGGCTGCACTCACACAGTTTTATTAGATAGAGTGGAATCAAAAGCTTTTCGTCTCATCAACTCCCTTTCCTCTGGCTGACTGTCTTCAGCCTCTTTCTCACCGCTGAAATGTTGCGTCTCTTTCTATCTTTTATCGCTATTTTCATGGTAACTGTTCTACTGAGCTTGCTAATTGCATGCCTCCACTCCTCCTGCGGTCTCTCTGCTCAGGGCTTTCTTCTTTCTCTTATCCCTATTCTGTCCAACTCTCTAATGCAAGAGTTAACCAGTATTCTCAATCATTCATAGCTTTCCCTGGTAAACTCTGGAACTTCCTACTTGCTTCTGTATTTCCGCCTGCCTAAGACTTGTCTTTTTCTAAGAGGGAGGTATCAAGACATTTCCTCCCTAATTTTGGCTAACGTTTTTCTTTCTTCTAGAGATTTAGCACCCAAGTTGGCCTTTTTTGAAAAGGAAAAAAAAAATACCTCCAATTTTTTATTCTTGAATCATTAACCACGCAGATCCCCAAGACAGACAAATCAGATCCACGACGCCTTAAGAAGGAAATGCCCAGAATGTTAAAAAGTATAGGCCCCGAGGACAGGATGGTGTTTGTTGGCATCACCAATGCTCCCTGGAACTGTGATGTTAAGGTAAGCAAATTCCATAACTGTTTGTATTACACTTCCCTTCCCCTCCTGCAGCTTCACTGCACAAGGCTTTCTTCTTCCTCTCACCCTTATTCTGTCCAACTCCCTAATGCAAGAATTAACCTTTCTCTGGTAAATTCTGGAACTCCCTACCTGCCTCTGGATTTCCATCTTCCTACGACTTGACTTCTTTTAAGAGAGGGAGGTTTAAAGACATTTGTACCTTTCTTTCGGTTGACTCTTTGACCTGGAAGGGAACTGGCAATTAAGCGAGCTTTTTTTTTTTTTATTTTGCTTTTGGCCAGTTTCTCCTCTAACATAAGAAAAAAATATATATTTATTGTCTTTGTAATAAGACTTCTTCCGTATGTACATCAGTTATCCAATTTTTATTATCAAACATTTGATTTTTAGATAGAAAATCAAATCTTTATTTAAAAAATGTAATAGTTTTGTGTTTTATACAAAATATGGATATCTACAATATTTCTTTTTGTTTTATGTAGGACAGAAGCCAGCCATGGGCAACGAAATATTAAAATAAAGGCCCACTTGAGCGCTGGTTCCCTAAAAAAAAAAAGGGTAAAGAGTTAACCAAAATTAAGAAATAAATGTCTTGATATCTCCCTCTTAAAAGAAGTCAAGTCAATATGGAAATATGTATTTACCATTAACTTAATGAGATACTAGTTGCAGAATTGAATGTACCAAGAATTAATTTCATTTATTCTTTAAGTAGATGTACTTCTAAGTTACAGATGAGACTATGGTGGTTGTAACACAAACATTTGCGAAAAAAAATTATTCTAAAAATCTATGTATTGAATATTTGTCTGTCTGAGGTCCATTCCTAACTCGATAACTTCCTTGGGTAATCGTCATGCTAAAAAGTTTCTATATATTCCTGCTCTATATTTTTCTGTTCTCTCATTTCACTGAAGGTTAAACAGTGCATGCAGGACTTCTACTGCATTCATACACTGTCTTCTGTCTCCCATTCTTTTTACAAAGCTAAAACATCTTAGAGTATTCTATTCAATTCCATCAACCTTTCTACATATAAATTCTTTGCCTGTGATCATTTTCACTATCAAATCTTTTGCACATTACAGACATTTCTCAATTAAATTATTTCAAGTTCAAATTTTTCAGAGTTGATAAATTCCAAACCTGTAATAATTATAACAGGCAAATGTGGGAGATTATTTAAGCAAAGCTATAGTAAGTTATAATTAGTTACATATATTTCACACATTTTTTGTTTTCTTCTTTACTCAGGATTTCATACTTTCCTTTAATAACCGTCTTATTCTTCTCACTCTTAATATTCAACTCCATACTTCATGGGTTTGCATGTGCACCTGGCATTACAGAAAACACTACTGACCTCCCATCATCTTGGATATGGCCATTTCTTTATGGGCAATCATGATGGAAACATTACTAATTAATTTGAGTGTTATACAGCTGTTCTTCTCATTTTGGTTTTTATGTATATTTACTTAAACTTTCTTGATATGTTCTGGATTGGTTCAGAACATGTAGTCGTTCGCCGTGAACCAGGAAATAAAGAGGTCAGATCTTGCTGGTGCTGTTTCTCCACCGTCGCCCAGCCTTTCATTCTGCTCCTTGGTATCTTCTCTGGCCTTCAGGAGGACTTGTTCTCACCCAGGTTACAAGTGTAGTTTTGGTAGTACAAACCTATCCTACAGAAAAAAAAACACAAGATCTTAATATCATATAAATTGCCTAAAAAATGCCTCAATCAGTCTTTGGTCATTGCCAAAGTCCCTCTTTTAACCCCTAAAATACAATCTTTCGAGCTGAAACAAAATCTTTTGCCTTCACATATTAGAACACATGTGCAAAATAGTATACATATAGATAACACGGTGTAACAAAATTTAAAATTTAAACTTTGATTTTTATAAACTGGCCAGCGATGTTTTGAAACTACCCTATTATAATAGGCTAATTTCAATAATCCCCTCCAATCCAGACAGATTCTACACTAATTTGGTGAAAAAAAATAAAGAACTTTCTAGATGACTCCAGAACCTTCAAAACTATTCTTTCCAAACGTTTCACGAACTTCTAGAACATTCTTGCAATGTATATGGCAGTATAAATGCAGGGAACGTATGCTCAACAGGTCAGTTCACTTCTAGCCGTTAATTAATGTGTAAACAAGTCGATCGTCATCAGTCATTACTATCTGCATTCATTAAGCATGGCATCCAGAGGTTGTAAGCATCCGGCAGACGCATTTTGCTACGTCTGTGGTGAGTTTATCAAAATTAGAGCTAAAAAGTACTCTCTGGAAAGATCACTGAAAATGCGCGAGGCCTACAATGCATATTTCAGCATGCCTGTCAGGGATCAGGACAAACCTTGGTCATCTAATTTCACCTGCGAACTCTACAAAAGAACTCTGGAAGGTAAGAAAAAAACATATATATATATATATATATATATATATATATATATATATATATATATATATATATATATATATATATATATATATATATATATATATATATATATATATATATATATATATATATATATATATATATATATATATATATATATATATATATATATATATATATATATATATATATATATATACAGTATGTACTTTTTTATTTCAACATATCCTATTACACTGAGTTGAATGTACCTGTATTTTTACACTTATGTTTTCATTCTGCTTTTTACAGATTGGTACAGAGGGAAAATCACAGTTATGAGATTTGCAATCCACCGAATTTGGAGGGAACCAATTGATCACTCAAGCAATTGATTATTCTTTATGGTAGACCCTTCCAAACGTCGAGCACGCAAAAATGCGCCTGCTATCATATATCCTGACCTTCTGTCATCCATTGTGCCAGTGCCACACTGCTCTGAGCTCCCCGTACCCACTCCTCCTAAGAGAGAACAGCAGTGTTTACAAAAGGAAAGTAGTTCAGAAGAACATGAAGACACTGATCCGGAGTTCAGAGACGCAACTGATGAGAGAAATCCATACTACCCCAGCCAAGAAGACATCAATGATCTGATCAGAGATCTTAGCCTCACGAAGTCAAATGGCGAGCTTTTAACGTCGAGACTCAAGCAGTGGAATTTGCTAGATGAGAGTGTGCACATATCAGGTCAGAGAAAGCGTCACCAGCATTTTTCAAGCTTTTTCACTCGTCAAGATGAGCTTTGCTTTTGCCACAATGCGACCGGTCTGTTTGAGGCAATTGGAATTACCCTTAACCCCAAAGAGTGGCGGCTCTTTATCGACAGCTCGTGCAGAAGCCTCAAAGCAGTGCTGCTTCATAACGGGAATATGTACCCATATCTCCCCCTCGTCCACTCTGTCCAGCTCAAAGAGGAATACAAGAGTGTCAAGATGTTGTTAGATGTCATGAAATATGAAGAGTACCGTTGGGAGGTTATAGGAAACTTCAAAATGGTGGCTTTCCTGATGGGTCTCCAAAGCGGCTTTACCAAGTATCCTTGTTATCTTTGCCTTTGGGACAGCAGAGATACCATGGCACACTACCTCAAGCGGGACTGGCCACAGCGAACCGAGTTTAGTGTGGGGAAGAACAACGTCAAATGGAAGCCATTGTTGGATCTCAGAAAAGTAGTGTTTCCTCCACTCCACTTAAAACTGGGCCTTATGAAACAATTCATCAGAGCTCTAGATAAGGCTTTTCAAGTACCTCCAAGATTTCTTCCCCAAGTTGTCTGCAGCGAAAGTTGAAGCCGGTGTCTTTATTGGTCCACAAATAAAAAAGGTCATGGAGTGCAAGGAGTTTCCCAAAAAACTCTCAAGGACAGAGAGAGTAGCATGGGACAGCTTTGTCGCAGTAGTTCTTGGCTTCTTGGGGAATCATAAGGCCGAAAACTATGTGGAGCTTGTTGAGAACTTGATGACAAACTACGGCAAGATGGGTTGCAGGATGTCCCTTAGAATCCATATCCTTGACGCCCATCTTCATAAATTTAAGGAAAACATCGGAGCGTACTCCGAGGAGCAGGGCGAACGCTTCCACCAGGATATATTGGACTTTGAACGCCGTTACCAAAGTTCTTATAATGAAAACATGATGGGAGACTACATTTGGGGGCTGATTCGTGAAAGTAATCTACAGTATAAACATAAATCTAGAAGAACTACTCATTTCTAATGTCTCTATTGTCTCACTGGTGTAATTCTAGAATAAATAAATGTTATTATTGCATTATATGTTGTTTTGTATCTACTTTGTTCAAGTCAAACTTCAAATTTGCCACTTTGTCCCTATGAGAATGGGTAAATTTAAAAAAATGTCATTATCCTGGACACAAAAGCAAAATAAGAAATGAATATAAGTATTTTTTCATGTTTTCTAGACATAAGCAAATAAGAAATAACAGTTTCAACTCAAGGACAAAAGCTTTGTTACCTGTGCCGAGATCGTACGTGTTAACTCCACTGAAGACTGGCCGGTACTGATGCGAAGCTCGCAGGCACACAAAATGGTGGAGAGAGAAAGGCGGGCTGTCTGCTCAACAGAACAGCCCGAGGGGCCCGCGCTGGGTGGCCATAGACTACGCGTATAATATAATTAAATAAACGGGAAATAATGCGGTGCCCCTCACACGCCCTCCCTTAAAAGAAAAAAATTTGGAAACAAAACATTTACAAATTTTTTTTAAAAGGCATGGAACTGATTAAAGGGAATGGCCCCGGGACAGACAATCGGCCACAACGTTGTCTGCTCCTTTTATATGTCTTACTATGACATTGTACTCCTGGGCTCACTCGGTATGGGGGCCATTTGACAGGCTTTTCGTCCCCAACATAAATATCGTGTTCTATCCACTGTGTCCTGCCCGGGACACTGCTAAACACTGAAGAGTACTTCCTCAGCCGCCGAAGCAACTCATCTTGCTGATCCCTAAATGTTCAACCTTCTCTTTCAAGAGATGGAGGCTATTCCGTTCCCACTGCCCTGTAGGAACAACAGGTTCAGGCCCAATAACTTCTGGAGCCTCTCCCTCCCGGCAGAAAAATAAAACTGAAGATGCCTCTTGCACGGCAGAACTAAAAGAGCCCTTCTGGCTAGTAGAACGAAAATAGGGCTTCAGCATGTTAACGTGACACAGCTGAGCCCTCTTGCGCCGGTCAGGAGTGACCACCAGGTAGTCGAGGTCACCTACCTTCTTCTCTATAACATAGGGGCCACTATAGCGGGCAGCAAGCGGCTGGCCCTGAAGTGGTAACAGCACGAGCACTTCATCTCCAGGGCAAAACTCCGATACTCGGCCCTTCGGTCATAATACCCCTTCATACTCTGCTGGGCCTTACACAGGTGGGCCTGCGCCACCTCTAATGCCTTGGCTAATCTCTCGACTGCTCATGAGGCTCTTAAGCAGTGAGACAGGGCGCTCAGGCGACGGCTGACACCAAGCCTCCCGAACAACGTCGAGCGGTCCACGCACTCGGTGTCCAAACACTAGCTGATTGGGTGAGAAACCCAAGGACTCAGTGGGCGCTTCTCTCACCGCAAATAAGACAAAGGGACACCCTCGTCCCAATCCTTATCTCTCTCCATGCAGAAACTCTTGAGCATGGTCTTGAGAGTTTGATGATGTCTCTCCAGGGCTCCCTGAGACTGTGGATGATAAGCACTGGACACAATATGCTTGATCCCCCACGCAGTCATCGTATCCTTAAACAACTTTGAAGTAAAGTTGGTCCCCTGATCGGACTGCAGCTCTGCTGGCAATCCAAAGTGTGTAAAGAAGGTTAACAAAGCCTTCAGCACCACCTTAGAGTGAGTGCTTCTCAGGGAATTGCTTCAGGGTACCGCGTGGTAACATCCATTATGGTCAACAAATACTTGTGACCAGCCCTGGTAGTAGGCAGAGGACCTACTATATCAATCAAAACCCTCGTGAAGGGAGGATCAACAGCAGGGATGGGGTGGAGTGGCGCCACAGGGGGTGTCTGATTAGGCTTGCCCACCACTTGACAAGTGTGGCAGCACTTAAGAATCGTGGCTACTTCTCCAGACATGCTGGGCCACCAAAAATTGCGACGCAGGCGAGCGACGGTCTTTCGGATGCCCAGGTGTCCAGCCATGGGCCCCTCATGTGCCAACAGCACAAGTGCCTCACGCAGCTTATGCGGCACAACTACTTGCAGTAGTTCACCACCGTCACTCTCCTGCCATCTACGACACAACACCCCTTGATGCAAGACAAACTCCTCCCTGCCCTCCAACTCCTCACTTCCCTCACCCACTCGAGCAAAGAAGGAGGCCAACGCCGGGTCCTCCTGCTGCCTACGAATGAGCTCTGCAGGCTCTAGCTGGGTAAGAGAAAGGGGGACTATAGGGTCATGGGGTTGAGGCAACGCTGCAACCCTACGTCCCACACGGCATCGAGGACGGAGAGCTGGCCCAGGCTGCTCCGCTCCTGCCATGTGATCCGGTGAGTCCTCAGAAGGATCATCACCACCAGCCAGGCAGTCACCAGGCAAGGGAACAGCTCGCTCCCTGCCTCCACGATGCTCCACAGGGGAGAAACTTCCAACTCCCCGCAGAACTGGAAGTCTCCCACCCTGGGCGCCAACTTCCAACAAACTGCCTGACTTATCATGCTGGGGCCTGTGCTGAACATCAGAGCCCTCAGCCTCCACACCAGGAAGCAACTCAGCACGAGTGCTCCTCCGGAGTGCTCTGCAGAGTGAGGATAACCATCAAACAACTCAGCTACACCCAACACTCCGTCCTCACTCTCAGCAACAACTCCCAAAGCCGAGTCCGGTGCATTAACAAGTGACTCCACGCCGTCACCGTCAGCCTCTACACCAGAACTCAATGGTGAGCCCAACACTGGCTCCACCACATCAGCACTGCTACTCCCATCTGGAGTCAATCCCACCTGGCTGCTAGCAGCCTCCTGGGTAGTAACAGGCTCTCTCTCAGCCCGGCGGGCCTGAGAGCGGGTAACAACATTTACAGAGTCTTGCACCACTGGCCCAGACTCTTCAGCAACCTCATCCTCATCAGAGGTTGGGATCCATACACGACCACCAGCCAAATCATTCCCAAGCAGGAAGTCCACTCCTGCGACTGGCAGTTCGTCTGCCACTGCTACCTGAGCCGTAGCAGTGACAAGAGGACATGACAGCGTCACCTCAGCCGTCACGAACTCCTCCACAGTGTTAAGTCCACGACACAACACTGCCTTGCTAGATGTCACCTTCTTCCCAGTGACATTTCGGCACACTGACTGCTGTGCTCCCGTATCACGCAGTACAGTGACGGGATACTTTGTGCCATCAATCTCGACAGTGCCTCCACACAGGAAAGGACGGCACCAGTCAAGCTCACTATCCTTAGGTGCGGGCGAGGCAACAGGGGAGGGACAGGTGGGCCAACCTGCTCTCCTCCTCCAAACACAACTCAGGCACACGCCGTGCCTTCTCACTTCTAAAGCCTGAAGGAGCAGTCAACTCATCACCACAAACTTGTCTGGCCACACCAACAAGGCAACTGGTTTCTGCGAGGACTTGGGAGTTTCAGCTGTTACTAACTTTGGGCAATTGAACTTAAAATGCCCTTTTCCTCGGCAGTGATAGCACGTAGGCTGGTAATCATACTTGGGAGTTCTAGGGGCCGCCTTCCCGCCGTCCCATCCTTCGCAGAAGAAGGAGGGTGGGGCCTGGGGCTTTCCCAAACCCATCTTACTGCCGAATCCAGTATATCGCCTAAAGTGGCCTGGAGAGCCCGAGGAAGAACTGCCACCACTCCCTGGGCCTCCCTTAGGACCACCTTCCTTACGACTCCAACTCCCAGGCTGCTGCACAGGACGGTGGGCCAACACATAATCATCAGCCCATGTAGCAGCCTCCTTCAAAGTCCTAAACCTCTTCTCCCTCAACAGAGGTACCAGCTCCTTATCAGCAATATCAATGAACTGCTCCATAACTACTAACTCCTTCAAAGCCTCGAGAGAGTCAACACCCTCGCTTGCAATCCACCTCTCAAACACTTGCTCCAGTGAACGAGCACACTCGAGGTAGGAGTCACTTGCTCGCTTCCTCTTTCCTCTGAATTGCAAGCGATAGGCTTCTGGTCGCAGCTCATATGCCCGCAAGATGTCAGCCTTAAACTCCTCATAATCATCCAGATCATCAGCTGACATTTTATCATAAACTTCCAAGGCTTTTCCCTTGAGTTTATTCGCAACCAAGCCTACCCATCTCTCTCGAGACCAAGCAAACTCCTTGGCTTTCCTCTCGAAGCGAACAAACCATTCAGCCACCTTAGCCTTATCAAATTCAGGGACTAGCTGGAGACTTTGAACTACTAAAGCACGCTCTACACTCTGTTCTCCTCCTCCTCCTACACTACCAACAACTCCAGGCGTACTTATTGCATGGCGAGTTTTCTCCCACTCCAACTCTCTATTTTTATCTGCCCTTTCTCACTCCATCTCCAATCTCATCATCTCCATCTCTCTAGCCTCCTTCTCTGCTGCTAGTCTCTGAATTTCTCGTCTCTCTTCCACTTCTCTAGCCTCCTGCTCTGCTGCTAGTCTATTTGACTCTCGTCTCTCTTCCGCAGCTAATCTCTTCAACTCTCGCCTCTCTTCTGCTTCTATCTCCATTTTCCTCATTTCCAGCTTCAATCGTAGTTCCTCCAGTCTGGCAGCTGACTGGACAATATCAGCAATACTGCTTGCTGGACTAGATCATCGGGAGCCTCTCCTGCTTCCGATACTTCTGCCAGGGCTTATATATCCCACGTCACCTTCACTGGGACTGCCACGTCCGTTATCATGAGACATACGTGCGTCCTCACTGACCCCACGCGCGGCCAACGACTCATCATACCCACGTGGTGAGTCTTGCCGGCTCACACTTGCATCCTCACCCTCCACTGATGAGGTGAAAAGGCCAGTAACTCTCTCCATGGTGCTCACGATTCGTTTTCACAAACAATAAAAT
>NC_059264.1:14126447-14128500 GCF_017591435.1 Portunus trituberculatus
CAGATGCAGGCAGTTATCTTCGCTTCCATATCCCATGTCCTGGTAAGCGGTTTCCGGCTTGGACTACTCGCTTTTGGTGTCTGGCTGGTCCTCGCGACTTCTCGGGCCTCCGGTCCTTTGTCTCCCACGCAGACGGTGAACTGTACGTTATCACCTTCGCGAGGGAGACGTCTTTGTAGGGACCGTTTTAGTCCGGAGTAGTGTACAAAAACATCAGTTTTTGTGCTGGAGTCGCTGATGAAACCGAAGCCACGTTTGTAGTTGTACCATTTGAACTGGCCTTGATGCTGCTGGCTTGCCATCTCGAGAGAGACAGGCCTGTAGGCAAAGCAGTATATATACAATACAGGTGGATCACGTCGCGGTGCGCTGGAAAGTGGAGTGCGCTGATTGGTCTCTTCCAGGTGGCCTCCCAGTAGCTGAGATGGTGAGCTGCGCCGCTGCGCGGGATAGGCAGACAAATCCCTCTCTGTGGTTCGTGGTTTTCTCCTCTGTGGTGATGTATGCTGCCTCGACTGTTTTCCTATCCCTCTTCTTTAATCCTTTGCGTAGGGTCGTCGCTCCTACCCAGTTTGGTAAGTGGCCTTTGTCCCGGGCGTGCACCACTAGCGAGTTAGAGGTCCTGTGGTGGCGCATGTCATTTTTATGTTCATATATCCTCTTCTTTAGTCCTCGCCCTGTTTCGCCAATATAAGACGACGAACATCCACTGCACGGTATCTTGTAGATAACGCTGTCCTCGTTTTCTGCTCGTTATCTACAAGATTTCCTTTCAGTCCTCCATAAATCTCTACTTTCCATAGCAGTCTCATGTGAGGTACCTTGTCAAAACCTTTCTTTAAATCCAAATATACACAGTCCATCCATCCCTCTCTCTCTTGTATTTTGTCAACCACTCTTGAATAAAAGCTCAGTGGATTTGTTACACATGACCTCCCTTTCCTGAAGCCAAATTGATGATCCGATAATAACTTATGATCCTCCAGGAACCGTATCCAATATTTCTTTATCACCATCTCACAAATCTTACCGACCACACTTGTTAGAGACACAGGTCTATAGTTAAGAGGCTCTTCCTTACTGCCTCCCTTATAAATGGGCACCACTTCAGCTCTCTTCCACTCTACTGGTACTTCCCCTGTTTCTAATGAACACCTTATGATATCATATAATGGATCAATCAATTCTTCTCTACACTCCTTCAATAATTTTCCTGAAACTTCATCTGGTCCCATCGCTTTATCATCTTTAAGTTCCTCCAACATTTTATATAACTCCTTTTAGGTATCTTAATGTCATCCATGTGCACATTTCCTTGTACATTCTGTGGCTTTACAAACATTGTTTCTTCAGTAAATACTTGCTGAAACCTATTATTTAGCAATTCCGCTATATTCTTAGGGTCATCTACTATCCCTTGCTCTCCTTTTAATCTTTCAATGGACTCTCTCTTTTAAGTTTACCATTTATGAACCTGTAAAACAATTTTGGATGTTCCTTACTCTTGTCTACAATATCTTTTCAAATTTTCTTTCTTCCTCCTCCTTACCCTCACATACTCATTTCTCTATAATTCTCCTTATTTAGTATATTCCTGCTCTTTTCCATTTTTCCAAGCCACATCTCTCTTTTCCTTAGCCTTAACACAAGTTGCATTAAACCAATCCTTTCTTCCTTCCTCTCTCGGTTTATACTTTGGTACAAATTTCATAACTCCTTCTTTATAATATTTCATAAAAATCTCATATTTCTTTTGCACTTCTCTGATTTGTAACATCTCCTCCCAATCTAATTTTCTGAAATAATTTTCAAACTTTCTGTGTCCATCTTTCTATAATTCAATCTACCACTCCTGTATGTCTCGTCCTTCCTTCGCTGTGTTGTTGCTATCTGCATTTCCATAACCACATGATCACTCTTTCCCAAAGGACACTTGTATTGTATATCTCCACATAGGTACACTTCTCTTGTTAACACCAAATCCAGTCTAGCCGGTTCATCATCTCCTCTATATCTAGTATTTTCCTTCACCCTCTGTTCCATCATATTTTCC
>NC_059264.1:14129000-14151211 GCF_017591435.1 Portunus trituberculatus
AAGCAGCTGGGAGGAGAGAAAATGGACGAAGACGCCACAGGACACCTAACTTCTTGGAAGCTGATTTAGCAAGAGTAGAGATGTGAAATTTCCAGTTTAGATTTTTAGTGAAGGATAGACCGAGTGTGTTTAATGTAGAGGAGAGGGAAGTTGAGTGTTATTGAAGAAGAGAGGATAGTTGTCTGGAAGGTTATGTCGAGTAGATAGTTGTAGAAATTGAGTTTTGAGGCATTGAACAAAACCAGGTTTTCTCTGCCCCAATCAGAAACAAGTGAAAGATCAGAAGTTAGGCGTCCTATAGCATCTCGCCTTGAGTCATTTAATTGTTGTTGGGTTGGGCGTCTGTTGAACGCTGTTGAATAATGCAAGGTGGTATCATCAGCATAGGAGTGGATAGGGCATTGAGTCAGATTTAGGAGATCATTGATGAATAATAGAAAGAGAGTGGGTGATAGGACAGAACCCTGTGGAACACCACTGTTGATAGTTTTAAAGAACAGTGACCGTCTACTACAGCAGCAATAGAACGATCGGAAAGGAAACTGGAGATGAAGGTACAGAGAAGGATAGAATCCGTAGGAGGGTAGTTTAGAAATTAAAGATTTGTGCCAGACTCTATCGAAGGCTTTCGATATGTCAAGGCCGACAGCAAAGGTTTCACCGAAGTCCCTAAAGAGGATGACCAAGATTCAGTTAGGAAAGTAAGAAGATCACCAGTAGATCTGCCTTTACGGAAACCCTACTGGCAATCAGAGAGAAGGTTGTGAGCTGATAGATGCCTCATTATCTTCCTATTAAGGATAGACTCAAAGGCTTTAGAAAGGCAGGAAATCAAAGCTATAGGGCGGTAGTTAGAAGGATTGGAGTGGTCACCTTTTTAGGGACAGGTTGAATGTGAGCAAACTTCCAGCAAGAAGGATAAATAGAAGTAGAGACACAGATGAAAGAGTTTGACCAGGCAGTGAGCGAGTTCAAGCACAGTTTTGAGAACAACAGGAGGGACTCCATCCGGACCGTAAGCCTTCCGAGAATCAAGGCCAGAGAGGGCCAGGAAAACGTCTTTATAAAGAATTTTAATTTTAGGGATGAAGTAGTCAGAGGGTGGAGGAGTAGGAGGAATATGCCCAGAATCATCCAAAGTTGAGTTGGTAGCAAAGGTTTGAGCGAAGAGTTCAGCTTTAGAAAAAGAAGAGACAGCTGTAGAGCCATCTGGATGAAGTAAAGGAGGAAAGACGAAGAAGTAAAGTTGTTAGAGATATTATTGGCTAGATGCCAGAAATCTCGAGAGGAGTTAGAATTGGAAAGACTTTGACATTTTCTATTGATGAAAGAGTTTTTAGTAAGTTGGAGAATAGATTTGGCATGATTACGGGCAGAAATATATAAGGCATGAGTTTCAGCAGTTGGATGGCTACGGAACCGTTTGTGAGCCGCCTCTCTATCATTGACAGCACGAGAACAAGCAGAGTTAAACCAAGGCTTTTTAGCTTTAGGGTTAGAGAAAGTATGAGGAATGTATAGCTCCATGCCAGAGATAATCACCTCTGTTATGCGCTCGGCACAAAGAGAAGGATCTCTGACATGAAAACAATAATCATCCCAAGGAAATCAGAATAGTACTGCCTTAGTTCCTCCCACTTAGCAGAGTTAAAATGCCAGAAGCACCTCCGCTTAGGCGGGTCCTGAGGCTGCACTGGAGTGATAGAACAGGTAGCGGAAATTAGATTGTGGTCGGAGGAGCCCAACGGAGAGGAAAGTTTAACAGAGTAAGCAGAAGGGTTGGAGGTTAGGAAAAGATCAAGAATGTTGGGAGATAAGACATTGCAAAAAACCTTACCCACTAGCTACACATCTACAACTGTCTACAAAATCTTCAAGTTTATCCACCCAATCTAAAAATGGTCAATGAAATACACTACACCTGTGATGAAGATTTGTGGCCAACCTTCACAACTTCATTGCTGCGTTTCCAAGAATCACCCATTTCTTCCTCCTGCTCCGGACCTTTTGTTCCTTTGGCTACACCGGCAGTAGCAGCAGCGGCAGCAGTCTGGTGTCTGTTGTATGTCTTGCACGTTCACTCCGAACACTTCCTTCACTTCTTTGGTGTTAGTAGTACTGAATCCTGGAACAAGAGGTGGAACAATATTGAAATGGCGTCAACAGTAATAAGTCTTGAAAAAAATAACAACAAAGAGTTCAAAACCTTTTTAAATGAGACACGCGGAGATAAAAGTGTGATGTGCAAACCACAATACTCACATCACGGTCACTCAACACTTTATTCTGGGCTTGCTTCGCTGTAGTCACTCCTGTGGGAGGAATACAATGCCGTCCGGTTCAATGGTGCATGCAGCCGCTGGCTTCCTCTTCCCGTCCTGTGGTACACTGGCTGGGTTGCGGAAGCTTGCGTGGATGATAACACGTCGACGCATCTTCAGGAACCCGACAAACATCTGTACAGTGAACATGTTGCAGGTGAGATGAAAGGAAAGGTATGAAGTGTGAGTCGGCTAACTATACAGTATTGCAATATTCTCAGTATGTCAAGAACAATTTAGTATGCTACAATCTCACCCACTACTTAATAACGCCAGCTTTGCCACAGCACAGCCACAACACATCCACAGCATAGACACCACTATAGACACACCATTTATAATGAAATCATCCCCACACACATCCAAGAGACCCCTAATACACATCAAAAGCTCTAAAACACTCAAATCTAACCCAACACACACTCAAAACACCATGCAACACCTCACAATGCTGGAATATACACCTAAGACTCACTAGAAACACCCAATAGGTACACACCAAAATACGTAACTTGAAACACTATAAACACCATGCAACACCTCAAAATGCCCCCAAAACACACTCAAAACATGCAGATACTCAAACACACCTCCACACCACACTCAAGGCACGTCAAATACACCTCTGTAAGAGACTTAAAACACACTAAAAGCACACGAAATACACCCAAAATATACATATATCACCCACAAAACACACTTAAAACACCCCAAATATACCCCAGACCAACATTATGCATTATAAAGAACATTAAGATTAAAAGGGACACTTACCTAAATATTCCACCTTAGCTCCTTCTCCTATTCCGCCTCTATTTCTCGTTTATTCTTCGTCCTCCTCCTTTATTTCTCCTTCTTCTTTCTTCTATTACTTCCGTCTTCACGTCTGAGCCTAGAAACACATCAAAACATTAGATATTAGGCAAAATATTGAGGAAATGGAGGGTGACAAGTATTGTGGCTTGGCTTCTCCTCTTCCTTCTCTCTCTTTCTCCTTCCTTTCCTCCTTAACCTCCCTTATTTCTCCTTTCTACTTCCTTCTGCTACTAATATCTACACACCTGACCCTAGCAACACACGAAAACACACCAAAACATTAGATATTAGGCAAAATATTGAGGAAATGGAGGGTGACTTAAGTATTGTGGCTTGGCTTCTCCTCTTCCTTCTCTCTCTCTCTTCTCCTTCCTTCCTCCTTAACCTCCCTTATTTCTCCTTTCTACTTCCTTCTGCTACTAATATCTACACACCTGACCCTAGCAACACACGAAAACACGTAGAAATCACCAGATATTAGGCAAAATATTGACGAACTGCGGGTTTGGAAAAGAGGCGCCAGCCTGGGGCGATGTTGAGTCACCACCTGGGCTGTGGTCGTCACAGAGAACGGCGGGAGCGGGGGATGACTCGGCTAGATTACGTAAATAATTTCATTTTAAAAATGACTTTTCGAATAAACGAAGCCACGCCCGAATGCTTGTTATTTTATGACGTGATAAATACTAAAAATAGTTTTAAAAAAATCAAAACAACTCCAGCTTAACTAGTTTTTTTAAAATGCCTAAATTAAGTATGCTATATATAAAAAAACATTTAAACTTATAAATCTGCTAAAACACCATGCAAAGTCAAGCCATTTTCACTTGGCGAGTAATTTACCACATTTGAGGGAGTATGAGCTATCTTTTAAGGCATTCCACAGCGAGTTACACCGAGAAGCACAAACGTGAGCAAATAAAATAAAGAAAAATATGACGTTTTTTCAACACCTCCAAACACCATTTCAAAGTCCACATATTTCACTCAATAGATTGATTTCACGCTTAAAAGGACACCGGCGATCCTCTGATACCACAAACGCCCACTTATACCTTCAAATAAAAAACCAGAAAACTGGAAATGGAAAATTTTGACCGTTAAAAAGCCTTTAACATTCGCTATAAAACACCACTAAACGCCACATATTTACCCAACACAGGGCGGAACACACTTCAAACACAACGAAACATTTAAACAAACCATAAAACATACCATGGAAGCGTAATATTACCCTCAGGAAATATTTGAAAAAGCATTCAACCCAGCAGGCTGCCTAGGGGAGGGTGATGGCTGGGGTCTTGGGTGGGAGGCGGCCCGGAGGCAACACTGGCGGCGGACCTCCATATTTAGCCTTTATCATCTTACCAAGCTAAAATTAAGCCACTCAGGGAACTATTGACCAGGGCATATGAAATGGTGCACTGGTGGCTTGCATTGTGACACATGTTTGGCTTACGGTACGTGAAGGAAGCAAATATAAGCGGGTATTATAGACGCCTTGCTCTTTTTAATGTTCGTTATACCTATCACATATTAATATTTACGTGCTAATTAAATTCTCATACGTAAAGAAAACCTAACAATAAGTGAATGGCCTTATAAGTACCTTTAATTGATGAAGAAAAGGCAGTGTGGAGGTTGTGGTGAAGGCGTGCAATTGCACTGTTTGTCTTGCCCCATGGTGATAGGTGACTGGCACTGCTTGAAATCTATCGGTGATATAGCAACACATCGTGTGTGTGTGTGATTGTCTTTTGAGTGTTCATGGCAGTGTGTGTGTGTGTGTGTGGGTGTGTATGGGACAGTATAACCACTGGCAGCACCACCACCCTTACCGTCACCACGACCAGTAGACAACTGCCGCCCCATGGCCCATTCGTAGCAGGCGGTGTCTGTCAAAGGAGCAGGTGTGTACAAATGTTTATGTTAACTATCTCTTACAAAATCTCTTTTTAATGAGACACTATACTTGTATAAACACCACATAATGATTTGCTGGTTATTGTGACATCTTTCCCTTCGCTATTGTGTCCAGCTATGGTTATTTGCCAAAGAAGGAAATATTAAAATTGTATCTTGTTGTGCAGCGATTGTTGGCATCTTCCGCGGGGCTTAAGAGGCAGACTACACTATTTCTCTCATTCTCTATTTCTATCGCCTGATTGTACGAGGATATCTGGCAATAAATAAGGGTGAAGTGGTGATAAGTAGAGGAATATGCACGTTTTCTTTTTCCATTCACATCCACCTTGTCAATTATACACGAATTTATTGACTTATCTATCTATCTACAGGCGTTTTCAGTAGCGTCACCGCAAGGCCAAACATGTTTGAGTTCACGCTGAACAGGACGGTGGTGAGGACACCGTCGGTGGTGCCAGACGACCGTGTCACTGTATGCCGCACAATATGTAAACGTAAATCTACATCTACAGTATACCCACTTCTATGGTCTAACATACGTCTTACTATTTAGTTTTCTTCGAAATGTAACTTCTTAATCTCAATCAATCTATCAGATGATAGTATACAACTGCGTGAGTGAGTCGGTGAAAAGGAAGAGAAGAACACGAAAGAATAGAAAAAAATAAGAATATGACAAACTATCTTATCAAAACATAGCCAAGCACTTTTCAGAAGAGGATATTAGTTGACTTTGTGCAAGGTGAATACTATACAATATACAGGACTGAACATCGAGAGAAGACACTTGTTGTGGTTCACCAATAGACACCACATACTTAATGGTGTCATTTGTTTTAATGGTATGGTGCACATGCCCGGCTGGCCAAAGGAAGGCCTGGCTCGTTCTTGCACATTTCCTCCCTATGTTCTCTCCTCTCTCCTTCACTCTCTATTCTCCTCCTCCCATCATCTCACTTTCTCTTGGAAAAGTGTCGCCAGCCATGGGAAAGAGGAGACGGCGTTAGCGTGTGGTGAGGGAAGCGGCAGGGCATGCATTCACTTTACACATTACTACTAGTATTTCCATGCAACTATATTGTGGCATCGTGTCACCTCACAAGCTGTGGCGCCATGCAACAAATTGTTCACTAATATCACTTCACTTGCAAACCAGATGTTGTTTTGCATCTCTTTCAACTGATATGAAAACAGGTCGATACATTATGCATTTTATTATATCAAGAGATATTGTGTTGCCATTACAAAAATACAGGAGCATCATTCACAAGATATCGTCATATCAATAGGTATGAAAAATAAATACAAGTAACAAAAACTGCACCACGTTACAAGTCATTGGCAAAAACTTAAATTAAGTATTGCATTGAAAGACTCACAGAACATCATCTTTGGAAACACGTAACAATACCTTTGTGCTTTACCCCAGAAAACAAAAAAGACACTTTTGTGGTCTATCTTGGAGACACACACACACACACACACACACACACAAGAAGGAACAGGTTGTTGTGACTACAGACAGAACCACGTGTACATCACACCTTGCAATAGTGTGAGTGACCAACACTACTACTACTACTACTACTACCCTTAAATACTACTACTTGGTACTAATTACTGTCATGGCCTGGCAGCAAGACACACCGCGACGCATAGCCAGTATGCTCGCTAGGCTACACTCCCTCTCTTAAGAAGATGGCGTCTCCTAACAAGGAACGTTATCTTCATTCACTACGTGTTTCTCCATGGTGAACTCCAGCATGGAGTGGTGTTAACACGTTGGTCATTTGGTTCTTAAGGCATAAGCGATCATGGTGGGTGACACGAATGATGAGTGACTCGTATCCCAAGAGGTTACTTTCCTCTCTTGGTCTACATATATACACTTATCTCTTTTAAATACGATATACATAGTTACACCCGAGTTCAAAGAGAAATTCACATTCGCATCTGACTTAAGGTCTAACCCAACTCGGACGTGCCAGAAATCAAAGGGGAAGGAATTTTAAACACGACTCAAAAATAGTACATATATTAAGCAAAGATAGCTTCACTAACAAGCACCATAATCACCAATGATAACCCATACAAGAGTAATAATCATGGGGAAACAGATCCACGATGGAGAGTAGAGAGTTATGCAGCTTCACTCACCAGTATGCCACACTACACGTATCATTACCCCACAAGCAAACAGACATAAGAGAAAATATCCCATGACACCGTGACACGGGGGAAATGATTCCCGACACTGTTGTGCGTGGAGGGAGGTTGACTTACCACTCCGTTACACGAGGGAAATGTACACTGAACCAACATAACCACAATTTTAAGGTTTATCAGGACGGGGGTAAAAGAGGGAAATCCACAGACATTAATGCAGTACGGAAGGTAGCGTCACAAAAGTGGGCGAAAGCTAGCTCGAACACTGTACAGACAGATACACCACAACACCTCAGCACAGCACTTGGCAAAACACCTTTGAAATACACATGTGACTGCAAACAGAGCTCACTTATTGGAACACTCTCCCTTTACAAACACAGAGGCGTGATGAAAATAAATACAACATTCACAATACTCAAGTGAGAGGCGAAGGAGAATGGAGGGAGGTGGGCAGGCGGCTCGACGCGGTGGTGATCCGAGTCTCTCTCTCGAGCGGGACAAGGGAACACACTAGGCGACACACCGGAGACATCTGGTAGGAAATATGAAAAACTAATAAGCCTATAACAGGACGCATTAATTAAGGGTGAAAATTGGATACTGGTATACATTTCACACGTGAAAGCAGAGGATTTACACAGGGAATAACACAATGCAAGGTATATAAAATAACACATGAAAACATATTAAACATATCAAATAGAACATATTAAATAGAAATATTTACCATTGAAAAGAAAAAGAGGTATACATGTACACTGTACACTGCTATGCACAAGTTGTCCATATCACTGTTTTCTGCTGGTGTAGATAAGGCATTGCAAAAAACCTTACCCACTAGCTACACATCTACAACTGTCTACAAAATTTATCCACCCAATCTAAAATGGTCAATGAAATACACTACACCTGTGATGAAGATTTGTGGCCAACCTTCACAACTTCATTGCTGCGTTTCCAAGAATCACCCATTTCTTCCTCCTGCTCCGGACCTTTTGTTCCTTTGGCTACACCGGCAGTAGCAGCAGCGGCAGCAGTCTGGTGTCTGTTGTATGTCTTGCACGTTCACTCCGAACACTTCCTTCACTTCTTTGGTGTTAGTAGTACTGAATCCTGGAACAAGAGGTGGAACAATATTGAAATGGCGTCAACAGTAATAAGTCTTGAAAAAAATAACAACAAAGAGTTCAAAACCTTTTTAAATGAGACACGCGGAGATAAAAGTGTGATGTGCAAACCACAATACTCACATCACGGTCACTCAACACTTTATTCTGGGCTTGCTTCGCTGTAGTCACTCCTGTGGGAGGAATACAATGCCGTCCGGTTCAATGGTGCATGCAGCCGCTGGCTTCCTCTTCCCGTCCTGTGGTACACTGGCTGGGTTGCGGAAGCTTGCGTGGATGATAACACGTCGACGCATCTTCAGGAACCCGACAAACATCTGTACAGTGAACATGTTGCAGGTGAGATGAAAGGAAAGGTATGAAGTGTGAGTCGGCTAACTATACAGTATTGCAATATTCTCAGTATGTCAAGAACAATTTAGGAAGTGTTTAAAGTATGCTACAATCTCACCCACTACTTAATAACGCCAGCTTTGCCACAGCACAGCCACAACACATCCACAGCATAGACACCACTATAGACACACCATTTATAATGAAATCATCCCCACACACATCCAAGAGACCCCTAATACACATCAAAAGCTCTAAAAACACTCAAATCTAACCCAACACACACTCAAAACACCATGCAACACCTCACAATGCTGGAATATACACCTAAGACTCACTAGAAACACCCAATAGGTACACACCAAAATACGTAACTTGAAACACTATGAACACCATGCAACACCTCAAAATGCCCCCAAAACACACTCAAAACATGCAGATACTCAAACACACCTTCACACCACACTCAAGGCACGTCAAATACACATAACATAACATAACATAACATAAATAATAGGATAACAAAGGGCCACCAGGGCCCATCTAGGTTATCCTGTATCAGTCGCACAGCGACCTCGTCATCAGTACTTAAAGATACACTTACAAGTACACAATACATTATATACTAATTCTAAATATTTGGCCCATTAACAGGGCTAAGTCCTGCAGCGAAATCCTCTACAATTTGTGGTCCCCATACATGGGGATCATGTCTTATTTAACTATAGTAAATTTCTTATAAAACTATCATGCAGTGCTATACATAATTATAAATCTAATGAATTTAAGTGCTTATCTAATCTGTTTTTAAACATTGTCAAACTAGTGCTATTTACAACCGTCTCTGGCAATGCATTCCAGAAGTCTACCACTCTATGACTAAAGAAATATTTTCTTATATCTAACCTGCAGCCTTGCTTTCTAATCTTCCTGCCATGATTTCTAGTCCTATTTCCTCCTCTAAGGTAAAGAAAGATCTCACATCTATGTAGTTTGTATCTGAAAACATTTTAAATAACTCTATCATATCCCTCTTATACATCTCCTCTCAAATGAAAACATGTTTAATTCCTTTAATCTATCTCTATACTCCAGGCGCTTTAATGCTGGTATCATCCTAGTTGCTCTTCTCTGAACTGCTTCTAACATGTTGATATCCTGCCTATAGTGGGGTGACCAGGCCTGTATGCAATACTCTAAATGGGGCCTAACATAGAATTATATAAGCTACGCACCACTTCCTTACTTTTATAACTAACATTTCTATTTATAAAACCCAGGATCCTATTTGCCCTATTTCTTGCTTCTAAACATTGCTTTGAAAATTTCATAGTCCTGTCTATCACTACTCCTAAATCCTTTCCTTCCTCTACTGCCTCTAGCCAACATCCCTCCATCTCATAGTTAAAGTTTGTGTTGTCTTTACCTAAATGCATAACCTGACACTTATCAGAATTAAACTCCATCTGCCACCTGTCTGCCCATGCTATCAGCCTGTCCAGGTCTCGTTGTATTCTGTAATTGTCCTTTTCACCCTGTACTGCACATGCTATCTTAGTATCATCTGCAAACTTTGATACTTTGCTACTAATTCCTAAATCTAAATCGTTAATGTACACCAAGAAAAGAAGAGGTCCTAGCACTGATCCTTGGGGTACCCCACTAACCACTTCCTTCCACTCAGACATTGCCCCATTTAATACTACTCTCTGTTTCCTATCAGAAAGCCATTCACTAATCCAGTCAACTAACCTACCCCCTATCCCATGTAGTCTCAATTTGTACACTAGCCTCCTATGCGGTACCTTATCAAACGCCTTGCTAAAATCTAGATATATAACATCTATGCTATTTCCATCATCTAACTCCTTGGTAATATATTCTAAGATATCGAGCAAATTTGTAAGACAGGACCTCCTGATCTAAAGCCATGTTGGGTATCTCTAATTAATCTATTCTCATTTAAATGCTCCCAAATACTACCCTTAATGATTTTCTCTAGTATCTTACATACTATACTAGTTAAACTGATCGGTCTATAATTATTCGCATCATCCTTCCTACCTTTTTAAATATTGGAGTAACATTAGCTAACTTCCAGTCCTGAGGTATCTCAGCAAACCTAAGTGATCTTTCAAAGATTAACTTAAGTGCTTCAGAAATACTGTCTACACCCTCCCTAAGTACTCTGGCATGTAGCTCATCAGGACCACTGGCTTTCCTATCGTCTAGTTCAAGAATAAATTTCCTAATAATTCCCGGTTTTATATCAATATTTTCTAAAGCTCTTAAACTACTCTGTAAGAGACTTAAAACACACTAAAAGCACACGAAATACACCCAAAATATACATATATCACCCACAAAACACACTTAAAACACCCCAAATATACCCCAGACCAACATTATGCATTATAAAGAACATTAAGATTAAAAGGGACACTTACCTAAATATTCCACCTTAGCTCCTTCTCCTATTCCGCCTCTATTTCTCGTTTATTCTTCGTCCTCCTCCTTTATTTCTCCTTCTTCTTTCTTCTATTACTTCCGTCTTCACGTCTGAGCCTAGAAACACATCAAAACATTAGATATTAGGCAAAATATTGAGGAAATGGAGGGTGACAAGTATTGTGGCTTGGCTTCTCCTCTTCCTTCTCTCTCTCTTTCTCCTTCCTTTCCTTTTTAACCTCCCTTATTTCTCCTTTCTACTTCCTTCTGCTACTAATATCTACACACCTGACCCTAGCAACACACGAAAACACACCAAAACATTAGATATTAGGCAAAATATTGAGGAAATGGAGGGTGACTTAAGTATTGTGGCTTGGCTTCTCCTCTTCCTTCTCTCTCTCTCTTTCTCCTTCCCTTCCTCCTTAACCTCCCTTATTTCTCCTTTCTACTTCCTTCTGCTACTAATATCTACACACCTGACCCTAGCAACACACGAAAACACGTAGAAATCACCAGATATTAGGCAAAATATTGACGAACTGCGGGTTTGGAAAAGAGGCGCCAGCCTGGGGCGATGTTGAGTCACCACCTGGGCTGTGGTCGTCACAGAGAACGGCGGGAGCGGGGGATGACTCGGCTAGATTACGTAAATAATTTCATTTTAAAAATGACTTTTCGAATAAACGAAGCCACGCCCGAATGCTTGTTATTTTATGACGTGATAAATACTAAAAATAGTTTTAAAAATCAAAACAACTCCAGCTTAACTAGTTTTTTAAAAATGCCTAAATTAAGTATGCTAAATATAAAAAAACATTTAAACTTATAAATCTGCTAAAACACCATGCAAAGTCAAGCCATTTTCACTTGGCGAGTAATTTACCACATTTGAGGGAGTATGAGCTATCTTTTAAGGCATTCCACAGCGAGTTACACCGAGAAGCACAAACGTGAGCAAATAAAATAAAGAAAAATATGACGTTTTTTCAACACCTCCAAACACCATTTCAAAGTCCACATATTTCACTCAATAGATTGATTTCACGCTTAAAAGGACACCGGCGATCCTCTGATACCACAAACGCCCACTTATACCTTCAAATAAAAAACCAGAAAACTGGAAATGGAAAATTTTGACCGTTAAAAAGCCTTTAACATTCGCTATAAAACACCACTAAACGCCACATATTTACCCAACACAGGGGCGGAATACACTTCAAACACAACGAAACATTTAAACAAACCATAAAAACATACCATGGAAGCGTAATATTACCCTCAGGAAATATTTGAAAAAGCATTCAACCCAGCAGGCTGCCTAGGGGGGAGGGTGATGGCTGGGGGTCTTGGGTGGGAGGCGGCCCGGAGGCAACACTGGCGGCGGGACCTCCATATTTAGCCTTTATCATCTTACCAAGCTAAAATTAAGCCACTCAGGGAACTATTGACCAGGGCATATGAAATGGTGCACTGGTGGCTTGCATTGTGACACATGTTTGGCTTACGGTACGTGAAGGAAGCAAATATAAGCGGGTATTATAGACGCCTTGCTCTTTTTAATGTTCGTTATACCTATCACATATTAATATTTACGTGCTAATTAAATTCTCATACGTAAAGAAAACCTAACAATAAGTGAATGGCCTTATAAGTACCTTTAATTGATGAAGAAAAGGCAGTGTGGAGGTTGTGGTGAAGGCGTGCAATTGCACTGTTTGTCTTGCCCCATGGTGATAGGTGACTGGCACTGCTTGAAATCTATCGGTGATATAGCAACACATCGTGTGTGTGTGTGATTGTCTTTTGAGTGTTCATGGCAGTGTGTGTGTGTGTGTGTGTGTGGGTGTGTATGGGACAGTATAACCACTGGCAGCACCACCACCCTTACCGTCACCACGACCAGTAGACAACTGCCGCCCCATGGCCCATTCGTAGCAGGCGGTGTCTGTCAAAGGAGCAGGTGTGTACAAATGTTTATGTTAACTATCTCTTACAAAATCTCTTTTTAATGAGACACTATACTTGTATAAACACCACATAATGATTTGCTGGTTATTGTGACATCTTTCCCTTCGCTATTGTGTCCAGCTATGGTTATTTGCCAAAGAAGGAAATATTAAAATTGTATCTTGTTGTGCAGCGATTGTTGGCATCTTCCGCGGGGCTTAATTAAGAGGCAGACTACACTATTTCTGTCATTCTCTATTTCTATCGCCTGATTGTACGAGGATATCTGGCAATAAATAAGGGTGAAGTGGTGATAAGTAGAGGAATATGCACGTTTTCTTTTTCCATTCACATCCACCTTGTCAATTATACACGAATTTATTGACTTATCTATCTATCTACAGGCGTTTTCAGTAGCGTCACCGCAAGGCCAAACATGTTTGAGTTCACGCTGAACAGGACGGTGGTGAGGACACCGTCGGTGGTGCCAGACGACCGTGTCACTGTATGCCGCACAATATGTAAACGTAAATCTACATCTACAGTATACCCACTTCTATGGTCTAACATACGTCTTACTATTTAGTTTTCTTCGAAATGTAACTTCTTAATCTCAATCAATCTATCAGATGATAGTATACAACTGCGTGAGTGAGTCGGTGAAAAGGAAGAGAAGAACACGAAAGAATAGAAAAAAAATAAGAATATGACAAACTATCTTATCAAAACATAGCCAAGCACTTTTCAGAAGAGGATATTAGTTGACTTTGTGCAAGGTGAATACTATACAATATACAGGACTGAACATCGAGAGAAGACACTTGTTGTGGTTCACCAATAGACACCACGTACTTAATGGTGTCATTTGTTTTAATGGTATGGTGCACATGGCCGGCTGGCCAAAGGAAGGCCTGGCTCGTTCTTGCACATTTCCCTCCCTATGTTCTCTCCTCTCTCCTTCACTCTCTATTCTCCCTCCTCCCATCATCTCACTTTCTCTTGGAAAAGTGTCGCCAGCCATGGGAAAGAGGAGACGGCGTTAGCGTGTGGTGAGGGAAGCGGCAGGGGCATGCATTCACTTTACACATTACTACTAGTATTTCCATGCAACTATATTGTGGCATCGTGTCACCTCACAAGCTGTGGCGCCATGCAACAAATTGTTCACTAATATCACTTCACTTGCAAACCAGATGTTGTTTTGCATCTCTTTCAACTGATATGAAAACAGGTCGATACATTATGCATTTTATTATATCAAGAGATATTGTGTTGCCATTACAAAAATACAGGAGCATCATTCACAAGATATCGTCATATCAATAGGTATGAAAAATAAATACAAGTAACAAAAACTGCACCACGTTACAAGTCATTGGCAAAAACTTAAATTAAGTATTGCATTGAAAGACTCACAGAACATCATCTTTGGAAACACGTAACAATACCTTTGTGCTTTACCCCAGAAAACAAAAGACACTTTTGTGGTCTATCTTGAGACACACACACACACACACACAGAAGAAGCATTATGGTTTAAGCTGGTTATAATGCCAAAACAATACCACAAACTAAAGATAATGTTAATGGTAAATTGTTACATTGTTGTTAAGAGGAGACAAAGCAAAGATATGTATAAAAAACAAGGAGGAAACAGATAGTGAACTTAGATCTATGTGTGATGGTGAATCAAAATTGTCAATAAGGACACATTTTCGTGTAATATGGGGGATGAAGGCAGGAGAAAATTTGTCACCATTGTTATTTGATATTAATGACTTGCAGGACAAACTTCAATGAAAACACAGGCAGGATTTGAACTTAATTGTAAATATTTAGATTTTGATAACGAAACAAATCTTAATATCTATTTGAAATTATTATGTGCTGGTTAATGTACGCAGATGATACAGTATTGCTATGTGATAGTGAAGTGAATATGAAACAGGCGCTAACATCTTTGCAAATTATTGTCAGATTGGAAGATAAATTAACTGTGACAAAACCAAAATTGTTGTATTTAGTAGAACAGGTACAAACAAGCATAATTATAATTTTCAATTAAAATTGTGAGACTATTCAGGTTGTTAACAGTACAAATATTTGGGTGTCTTATTTAACCACAATGGTAGATTCAGGAAAAGTTGGTCAGGAACACAACACTCTGTATTCCATCATTGGTACTTCACGTAAATATGACTTGCCAGTTGATATTCAAATAGAACTGTTTAAAACGATGGTTGTGCCTGTACACATAGGTGAAAATAGGGTGATTGTACATAAGAAATAGAATTACTACATATGAAGAAGTTTTGTATGTACATAGATACACCAGCACAGACATGGTATACGGTGAACTAGTTTACCCTCTTGATATAACTATTAAGTGAAGATGATAAGTTATTGGTCAGGTTAGTGACAAAGAACACTAAATTAAGTTATATAATGTATAATTGCTTATTACAGTTATATACACTCTGTATTTATCACCATGGATAGAATACATTATGTTTATAGAGTGTGGAATGTCATGGGTGTGGATGGCGCAGACAGTTAGTAACCCTAAATGGTTCAGAAAAGCGATTGAACAAAATTAAAAGACTTATGGATAAACAAGTGAAAACATATCAAATAAAGGTATTTGTAATACTTACAAATTATATAAAGAAATTTATGGAATTGAAGAATACCTTAAACTTAATAAAATAATCGTATAAGTTTGTCAAAGCTTCATGAATAATAAATTACCAATCATTGTTGGTAGATATAATCAAACAGACAGAGAGGTGCGTTATTGTACAAATGTAATAATGAATTGATAGGGATGAATACCATGCTTTGTTGATTTGTCAAAATCAAGAAATTCTTCAATTGAGAAATAGATACATACAATATTATACACTGCAACAAATCATTTCAAATTAGTCAAACTGATGCAAAGTGGTAATGTAAACTTGTTAATAAACTGCACAGATTAATCATTGTTGCAATGTTTAGGTGAACATAAGATTATGTACATATTGACTGTGCTCCATACTTTGTAAAAAGTCAAAAATATACTTTCTTTCTTTCTTTCTTTCACACACACACACACACACAAGAAGGAACAGGTTGTTGTGACTACAGACAGAACCACGTGTACATCACACCTTGCAATAGTGTGAGTGACCACCACTACTACTACTACTACTACTACCCTTAAATACTACTACTTGGTACTAATTACTGTCATGGCCTGGCAGCAAGACACCGCGACGCATAGCCAGTATGCTCGCTAGGCTACACTCCCTCTCTTAAGAAGATGGCGTCTCCTAACAAGGAACGTTATCTTCATTCACTACGTGTTTCTCCATGGTGAACTCCAGCATGGAGTGAACACGTTGGTCATTTGGTTCTTAAGGCATAAGCGATCATGGTGGGTGACACGAATGATGAGTGACTCGTATCCCAAGAGGTTACTTTCCTCTCTTGGTCTACATATATACACTTATCTCTTTTAAATACGATATACATAGTTACACCCGAGTTCAAAGAGAAATTCACATTCGCATCTGACTTAAGGTCTAACCCAACTCGGACGTGCCAGAAATCAAAGGGGAAGGAATTTTAAACACGACTCAAAAATAGTACATATATTAAGCAAAGATAGCTTCACTAACAAGCACCATAATCACCAATGATAACCCATACAAGAGTAATAATCATGGGGAAACAGATCCACGATGGAGAGTAGAGAGTTATGCAGCTTCACTCACCAGTATGCCACACTACACGTATCATTACCCCACAAGCAAACAGACATAAGAGAAAATATCCCATGACACCGTGACACGGGGGAAATGATTCCCGACACTGTTGTGCGTGGAGGGAGGTTGACTTACCACTCCGTTACACGAGGGAAATGTACACTGAACCAACATAACCACAATTTTAAGGTTTATCAGGACGGGGGTAAAAGAGGGAAATCCACAGACATTAATGCAGTACGGAAGGTAGCGTCACAAACGTGGGCGAAAGCTAGCTCGAACACCGTACAGACAGATACACCACAACACCTCAGCACAGCACTTGGCAAAACACCTTTGAAATACACATGTGACTGCAAACAGAGCTCACTTATTGGAACACTCTCCCTTTACAAACACAGAGGCGTGATGAAAATAAATACAACATTCACAATACTCAAGTGAGAGGCGAAGGAGAATGGAGGGAGGTGGGCAGGCGGCTCGACGCGGTGGTGATCCGAGTCTCTCTCGAGCGGGACAAGGGAACACACTAGGCGACACACCGGAGACATCTGGTAGGAAATATGAAAACTAATAAGCCTATAACAGGACGCATTAATTAAGGGTGAAAATTGGATACTGGTATACATTTCACACGTGAAAGCAGAGGATTTACACAGGGAATAACACAATGCAAGGTATATAAAATAACACATGAAAACATATTAAACATATCAAATAGAACATATTAAATAGAAATATTTACCATTGAAAAGAAAAAGAGGTATACATGTACACTGTACACTGCTATGCACAAGTTGTCCATATCACTGTTTTCTGCTGGTGTAGATAAGGCATTGCAAAAAACCTTACCCACTAGCTACACATCTACAACTGTCTACAAGTTTATCCACCCAATCTAAAAATGGTCAATGAAATACACTACACCTGTGATGAAGATTTGTGGCCAACCTTCACAACTTCATTGCTGCGTTTCCAAGAATCACCCATTTCTTCCTCCTGCTCCGGACCTTTTGTTCCTTTGGCTACACCGGCAGTAGCAGCAGCGGCAGCAGTCTGGTGTCTGTTGTATGTCTTGCACGTTCACTCCGAACACTTCCTTCACTTCTTTGGTGTTAGTAGTACTGAATCCTGGAACAAGAGGTGGAACAATATTGAAATGGCGTCAACAGTAATAAGTCTTGAAAAAAATAACAACAAAGAGTTCAAAACCTTTTTTAAATGAGACACGCGGAGATAAAAGTGTGATGTGCAAACCACAATACTCACATCACGGTCACTCAACACTTTATTCTGGGCTTGCTTCGCTGTAGTCACTCCTGTGGGAGGAATACAATGCCGTCCGGTTCAATGGTGCATGCAGCCGCTGGCTTCCTCTTCCCGTCCTGTGGTACACTGGCTGGGTTGCGGAAGCTTGCGTGGATGATAACACGTCGACGCATCTTCAGGAACCCGACAAACATCTGTACAGTGAACATGTTGCAGGTGAGATGAAAGGAAAGGTATGAAGTGTGAGTCGGCTAACTATACAGTATTGCAATATTCTCAGTATGTCAAGAACAATTTAGGAAGTGTTTAAAGTATGCTACAATCTCACCCACTACTTAATAACGCCAGCTTTGCCACAGCACAGCCACAACACATCCACAGCATAGACACCACTATAGACACACCATTTATAATGAAATCATCCCCACACACATCCAAGAGACCCCTAATACACATCAAAAGCTCTAAAAACACTCAAATCTAACCCAAAACACACTCAAAACACCATGCAACACCTCACAATGCTGGAATATACACCTAAGACTCACTAGAAACACCCAATAGGTACACACCAAAATACGTAACTTGAAACACTATAAACACCATGCAACACCTCAAAATGCCCCCAAAACACACTCAAAACATGCAGATACTCAAACACACCTCCACACCACACTCAAGGCACGTCAAATACACCTCTGTAAGAGACTTAAAACACACTAAAAGCACACGAAATACACCCAAAATATACATATATCACCCACAAAACACACTTAAAACACCCCAAATATACCCCAGACCAACATTATGCATTATAAAGAACATTAAGATTAAAAGGGACACTTACCTAAATATTCCACCTTAGCTCCTTCTCCTATTCCGCCTCTATTTCTCGTTTATTCTTCGTCCTCCTCCTTTATTTCTCCTTCTTCTTTCTTCTATTACTTCCGTCTTCACGTCTGAGCCTAGAAACACATCAAAACATTAGATATTAGGCAAAATATTGAGGAAATGGAGGGTGACTTAAGTATTGTGGCTTGGCTTCTCCTCTTCCTTCTCTCTCTCTCTTTCTCCTTCCTTTCCTCCTTAACCTCCCTTATTTCTCCTTTCTACTTCCTTCTGCTACTAATATCTACACACCTGACCCTAGCAACACACGAAAACACGTAGAAATCACCAGATATTAGGCAAAATATTGACGAACTGCGGGTTTGGAAAAGAGGCGCCAGCCTGGGGCGATGTTGAGTCACCACCTGGGCTGTGGACATCACAGAGAACGGCGGGAGCGGGGGATGACTCGGCTAGATTACGTAAATAATTTCATTTTAAAAATGACTTTTCGAATAAACGAAGCCACGCCCGAATGCTTGTTATTTTATGACGTGATAAATACTAAAAATAGTTTAAAAAAAATCAAAACAACTCCAGCTTAACTAGTTTTTTTAAAATGCCTAAATTAAGTATGCTATATATAAAAAAACATTTAAACTTATAAATCTGCTAAAACACCATGCAAAGTCAAGCCATTTTCACTTGGCGAGTAATTTACCACATTTGAGGGAGTATGAGCTATCTTTTAAGGCATTCCACAGCGAGTTACACCGAGAAGCACAAACGTGAGCAAATAAAATAAAGAAAAATATGACGTTTTTTCAACACCTCCAAACACCATTTCAAAGTCCACATATTTCACTCAATAGATTGATTTCACGCTTAAAAGGACACCGGCGATCCTCTGATACCACAAACGCCCACTTATACCTTCAAATAAAAAACCAGAAAACTGGAAATGGAAAATTTTGACCGTTAAAAAGCCTTTAACATTCGCTATAAAACACCACTAAACGCCACATATTTACCCAACACAGGGGCGGAATACACTTCAAACACAACGAAACATTTAAACAAACCATAAAAACATACCATGGAAGCGTAATATTACCCTCAGGAAATATTTGAAAAAAGCATTCAACCCAGCAGGCTGCCTAGGGGGGAGGGTGATGGCTGGGGGTCTTGGGTGGGAGGCGGCCCGGAGGCAACACTGGCGGCGGGACCTCCATATTTAGCCTTTATCATCTTACCAAGCTAAAATTAAGCCACTCAGGGAACTATTGACCAGGGCATATGAAATGGTGCACTGGTGGCTTGCATTGTGACACATGTTTGGCTTACGGTACGTGAAGGAAGCAAATATAAGCGGGTATTATAGACGCCTTGCTCTTTTTAATGTTCGTTATACCTATCACATATTAATATTTACGTGCTAATTAAATTCTCATACGTAAAGAAAACCTAACAATAAGTGAATGGCCTTATAAGTACCTTTAATTGATGAAGAAAAGGCAGTGTGGAGGTTGTGGTGAAGGCGTGCAATTGCACTGTTTGTCTTGCCCCATGGTGATAGGTGACTGGCACTGCTTGAAATCTATCGGTGATATAGCAACACATCGTGTGTGTGTGTGATTGTCTTTTGAGTGTTCATGGCAGTGTGTGTGTGTGTGTGTGTGGGTGTGTATGGGACAGTATAACCACTGGCAGCACCACCACCCTTACCGTCACCACGACCAGTAGACAACTGCCGCCCCATGGCCCATTCGTAGCAGGCGGTGTCTGTCAAAGGAGCAGGTGTGTACAAATGTTTATGTTAACTATCTCTTACAAAATCTCTTTTTTAATGAGACACTATACTTGTATAAACACCACATAATGATTTGCTGGTTATTGTGACATCTTTCCCTTCGCTATTGTGTCCAGCTATGGTTATTTGCCAAAGAAGGAAATATTAAAATTGTATCTTGTTGTGCAGCGATTGTTGGCATCTTCCGCGGGGCTTAAGAGGCAGACTACACTATTTCTCTCATTCTCTATTTCTATCGCCTGATTGTACGAGGATATCTGGCAATAAATAAGGGTGAAGTGGTGATAAGTAGAGGAATATGCACGTTTTCTTTTCCATTCACATCCACCTTGTCAATTATACACGAATTTATTGACTTATCTATCTATCTATCTACAGGCGTTTTCAGTAGCGTCACCGCAAGGCCAAACATGTTTGAGTTCACGCTGAACAGGACGGTGGTGAGGACACCGTCGGTGGTGCCAGACGACCGTGTCACTGTATGCCGCACAATATGTAAACGTAAATCTACATCTACAGTATACCCACTTCTATGGTCTAACATACGTCTTACTATTTAGTTTTCTTCGAAATGTAACTTCTTAATCTCAATCAATCTATCAGATGATAGTATACAACTGCGTGAGTGAGTCGGTGAAAAGGAAGAGAAGAACACGAAAGAATAGAAAAAAAAATAAGAATATGACAAACTATCTTATCAAAACATAGCCAAGCACTTTTCAGAAGAGGATATTAGTTGACTTTGTGCAAGGTGAATACTATACAATATACAGGACTGAACATCGAGAGAAGACACTTGTTGTGGTTCACCAATAGACACCACGTACTTAATGGTGTCATTTGTTTTAATGGTATGGTGCACATGGCCGGCTGGCCAAAGGAAGGCCTGGCTCGTTCTTGCACATTTCCCTCCCTATGTTCTCTCCTCTCTCCTTCACTCTCTATTCTCCCTCCTCCCATCATCTCACTTTCTCTTGGAAAAGTGTCGCCAGCCATGGGAAAGAGGAGACGGCGTTAGCGTGTGGTGAGGGAAGCGGCAGGGGCATGCATTCACTTTACACATTACTACTAGTATTTCCATGCAACTATATTGTGGCATCGTGTCACCTCACAAGCTGTGGCGCCATGCAACAAATTGTTCACTAATATCACTTCACTTGCAAACCAGATGTTGTTTTGCATCTCTTTCAACTGATATGAAAACAGGTCGATACATTATGCATTTTATTATATCAAGAGATATTGTGTTGCCATTACAAAATACAGGAGCATCATTCACAAGATATCGTCATATCAATAGGTATGAAAAATAAATACAAGTAACAAAAACTGCACCACGTTACAAGTCATTGGCAAAAACTTAAATTAAGTATTGCATTGAAAGACTCACAGAACATCATCTTTGGAAACACGTAACAATACCTTTGTGCTTTACCCAGAAAACAAAAGACACTTTTGTGGTCTATCT
>NC_059265.1:0-26109 GCF_017591435.1 Portunus trituberculatus
CTAATGACGTGACCACTGGGGAGATTTGAATGTCGTTGCTATAAATAGGTCCTCCCACTTCTGCTTACTGTAAGAACACTTTTCTAAACTCAATTTGCTCAGCATGTTTAAGATACAGGCCATCAAAGACAGATCACCAAACATGATCCACTGGGCGGTAATCGGTTAAGGCTGTTTTAGTGCTTTTTAGGGCTGTTTAAAGGCTATTTGAGGGTGTATTAGGGTGTTTAAGACTGTTTTGGCTGTTTTAAGGCTATATTAGGGTGTTTTAAGGGTGTTTCAAGGTATTTTAAAATTTTTGCTCCTGAGGCGATGAAGTAATGCACGCCATCGCTCCATCAGTGCTTCATCTACTCGCTTTGTGTGTTTTTTATGATTCAGTGACAAAGTGACTAACTGTTTTCAGGGACACTGGGTACGGTGGCTTGGGGGGAGGGACCGTGTGGCCTGAGGGGAGGGGTGGTGGCCGGCGGGCAGTGTGTTACTGACCAGTGTGGTGTAATGGTGTTGTCATTGTCACCCTTGAGGGATTCTGAGGGTGAGCTGGCTCTATTAGATGAATTACAGGATTCTGAGGACAATGAGAGTCAATCAGAAGGCCTCATTAGTGACTCACATGAGGAATATTTGCCAGAAAAGGACAGTGAGGCCAGGAGCTCCCAGGAAGAAAGTGATGGAAGTGGTGAGGATGACAATTAAAGGAGATAGAAAGCATATATGTTGGTTTAGAAGAGTGGGCACTGTCCCCAAGAAACCATCCGCGTGCTCGCCTTGATTCCCGGCTCCCACTTCACAGCTCCTCCACCCAGCTAATTTGACGTCACATATATGAAGCCACGCTATTGGTCAGAGAGAGAGAGAGAGAATATAAAAATGCAGAGAGAGAGAGAGAGAGAGAGAGAATGAATATGGAAACGCATAAGGAGAGGGAGAGAGAGAGAATATGTAAACGAATAGAGAGAGAGAGAGAGAGAGAGAGAATATGAAAACAAATAAGGAAGGAGAATATGGTAACGAATAAAGCAGCGTTTCTCAATCTTTTTACCCTTGCGTAACCCTTCAAATACATGACATGTCTCAAGGAACCCCTACACAAAAACAAAATTATATACCATATATTTCTCTTTTAATGTGATGTCAAATCCGCTGGGTGGAGGAACTGCGAAGGGGGAGCCGGGAATCGAGGCGAGCGCATGGGATGGTTTCTCGGGGACAGTGCTGAAGAGTGTATGGTTTTAAATGTGGACATGGAAGTGTGGAGGATGAGGAGCGGCCAGGCAGCCCTGCACTGCATGCTTCCCTCCATACTTTCTCTGTCTTATCTGATCCCTTTGCTGACCAGCGTCCCGGTACTGGTCCGGTCCTGACTGAGGATTTTTGTGGCTTTGATCCTGATGTACCAAGGAATGACATGAGTGGTCTGCACTGCTTCCAGCTCTTCATGTCAGACGAGGTGGTACAGTCGCTGTGTGCGTGGACCAGTGTCCCGGCAGCCAAGCGTTTTGTGGACAACCCAAAAATAAATTACAAAAAGTTTATGGCAAAAAAGTGGCTTCATGTCACAAGGGATGAAATGAATGTCTTCCTACGTCAGCACCCCCAACAGAACACGGTGCGGGGGGTGGGGGTTGTGCAGTGCTGGGGTGGCGGAGTCGCTGACAAAGGGTTCATGATAGATGTGCCATTTTGTAAGGTTTTCACACATAAATATCTTTTTTTATTTATTAATTTTTTATTAGTACTCAGCATATAGCTAATATGTGCATTTCCATTGTGTTTTAACGGGCTAAAGAAGGCATTATGGGTATCTCCTATCTCAAAGCCCACCAACTATTTGACTGCTAGTGTTCTTATTGATGTAGTGATAATTACTCCTGCAGTGTATCACTTGTGTCACTATGTATCTTGTATTATCACTTCACTTATTCACTTATTCTCTATGTGTCACTGTCAAACACTTCACTTACTTACCCACTGCTTCAATAACACTCTGAATTTATGGCCTCACTGAAAACACTCTCTCTCTCTCTCTCTCTCTCTCTCTCTCTCTCTCTCTCTCTCTCTCTCTCTCTCTCTCTCTCTCTCTCTCTCTCTCTCTCTCTCTCTCTCTCTCTAATATTAATCCAGTTTTATTTATTTCAGATTGTGTTAAGAATATGGAGAAAGACGGACCAAGGCAAGAAGAGGAGGAGGAGGAAGAAGAGGATCAGGAACAGGAACAGGAAGAAGAAGAAGAAGAAGGAAGAGGTGGAGGAATATGAAGAGGAGGAGAAGAAGAAAAAGAGAAAAGAAAAGGTAAAATAATAAATATTGTCATTTCATAAAGTTTTGCTATTTCAATTCTCTCTCTCTCTCTCTCTCTCTCTCTCTCTCTCTCTCTCTCTCTCTCTCTCTCTCTCTCTCTCTCTCTCTCTCTCTCTCTCTCTCTCTCTCTCTCTCTCTCTCTCTCTCTCTCTCTCTCTCTCTCTCTCTCTCTCTCTCTCTCTCTCTCTCTCTCTCTCTCTCTCTCTCTCTCTCTCTCTCTCTCTCTCTCTCTCTCTCTCTCTCTCTCTCTCTCTCTCTCTCTCTCTCTCTCTCTCTCTCTCTCTCTCTCTCTCTCTCTCTCTCTCTCTCTCTCTCTCTCTCTCTCTCTCTCTCTCTCTCTCTCTCTCTCTCTCTCTCTCTCTCTCTCTCTCTCTCTCTCTCTCTCTCTCTCTCTCTCTCTCTCTCTCTCTCTCTCTCTCTCTCTCTCTCTCTCTCTCTCTCTCTCTCTCTCTCTCTCTCTCTCTCTCTCTCTCTCTCTCTCTCTCTCTCTCTCTCTCTCTCTCTCTCTCTCTCTCTCTCTCTCTCTCTCTCTCTCTCTCTCTCTCTCTCTCTCTCTCTCTCTCTCTCTCTCTCTCTCTCTCTCTCTCTCTCTCTCTCTCTCTCTCTCTCTCTCTCTCTCTCTCTCTCTCTCTCTCTCTCTCTCTCTCTCTCTCTCTCTCTCTCTCTCTCTCTCTCTCTCTCTCTCTCTCTCTCTCTCTCTCTCTCTCTCTCTCTCTCTCTCTCTCTCTCTCTCTCTCTCTTCTCTCTCTCTCTCTCTCTCTCTCTCTCTCTCTCTCTCTCTCTCTCTCTACTCTCAATCTCTCTACAAGACTGTCACCTATTCTAAGGGTACTACAATCTATTTCTCTGGCTCTACAAGATGGTCTGTAAATGGAGCACTATTCTTTCACTTCACTAGCACTATTCACGCACTGCACTACACTGAGTGTCACGTCACAAAGAGTGTCAGAGGAGTTGGCAGTGTCTGTCTCCACTTATGTGCCATCAGTTTGACACTGTGTGTGTTCATCTCCTGGACGTGAGGCACCGCGGCCGTGAACAAGTTCCACATCCTGGAGACGCGTCCTGCGAAGGTGCGTTGATGCTGACACCGTGGGATCGCGGCACCTCTACGGCGTCACCACCATTGAGCACCGTTCTCGTGCTCCGTGCGGTGACTCTCAGAGGATGACGCAGCCCTGCCAGATGTGGCACTCTTTGCACCTGTGCCTTATGGAACACTACGATCGCCGCCACATCTCTGCGGTGTTCCAGTGAATCAAGGGACGCTCAGGCTCTGGGTGAGGTGGTATTGCAGCATCTACTAGCCGTATGGCGCGGCGTTGGATGCTGTCCAGTCTCCTTCTGTGTGTGGCGGCACAGGACATCCAGGAGAGAGCTGCGTATTCAAGGTGGGGCCGCACCTGTGCCTTGTACAGCAGCAGTCTCCCTTCCTGTCGAGGAAACTGGCGATCCTTCTGAGAGCGGAGATCCTGTGAGAGGCTTTCTTGGCAATGGTTTTGACATCTGTCAAACCTCAGCCCTCGATCCACCTCCACTCCAAGTATCTTGACGTCATCTTGAGTGGGAGCAGCAGCGCCAAAGACAACTTTCCTGCCATTGCTGCCATGGCGGCTGGGGACCGAGACAACCATTGCCTGTGTCTTCTCCGGCGCGAATGTCACTTGCCAGCGAGCACCCCACTCCTTTATCACTCGTAGCTGCTGATTGATGGCCTCAGCAGCCCGCCCACTGTCCTGGCGTGGATAGGTATAGGAGAGGGTGCAGTCATCAGCATAGGCCTTGACTCCTGGCAGTAGCTGGAGAAGATCATCCACGTAGATATTCCACAGGAGTGGGCCAAGAATTGAACCCTGTGGCACTGATGCCTCCACAGGCAGGGACTCAGATGTTTGCCCGTTGACAACCACCTTGAGGCTTCTGTCCTGCAGGTAATTTCCCAGAGTCGTAGCAAGCCACCCTGGATGCCTTTAGCACGAAGCTTTTCTAGTAATCCGTTGTGCCATACTTTATCAAAAGCTCCAGCTATGTCCAAAGCAACCACTATAGTGTCCTTGCCGTCGTCGAGGGCGTCCTGCCACTGCCTGGTGAGAAGCATCATTAGGTCGGAGGTTGACCTTCCAGGTCTGAACCCAAACTGTTGGTCTGAGAGGAGGGCATTGTCCTTGAGATGGCTACACACCACCTCTGCCACGACCCTCTCAAACACTTTACCCACCACTGACAACAGGGATATGGGTCTGTAGTTTTTGGGTCCGTCCTGGAGCTTTTTGTGTGCAGGAACTACTCGAGCCTCCTTCCACACTGAAGGCCAGACGTTTTCCCGTACACAAGTTGTGAACTTGGGTGAGAGGGGCAGCCAGTTCCTGGGAGCATCGCTTCAGCAGGTGCGGGCTGATGTCATCAGGGCCGGTGGCTTTCTGTGTGTCCAGCCCCGCAATAATCGCTTCACCTGCTGATGCGTCACCTCCACCATGGTGACAGTCTTCTCACATTGCTGGACCAGCTGAGGCGGTGGCTGCTGTGGATTCCCCACCTTCATTTTCCAGCAAACAAGGAAGCCAGCAACTGTGCCCTCTCCTTACTGCTGGTGGCGACAGTACCGTCCTGCTTGCTGAGGGAGGGATGGATTCTTGGTGGCCAGTTCCTGTTTGTCCTTAACAAGGGACCACCAAGTTTTGTTTCCTACGCCAGTGCCACACAGTTTCCGGCGCAGGCTTTCCTCCCACTTTTTTAAGGCCCACTTGCTGGTTACCACCATCCTCCTGCATGCAGCCCTATGCAAGTCCTTGTTGCGCCGAGTCGGGTTCCTCTTGTAGCGGAGCCAGGCAGCATACTTTGCCTCAGCAGCAACACGGCAACGGTAGCCAAACCATGGCTGATCCGTCGGTCTGGTGGTGTATTCCTGTGTGGGACGTGGCGTCTCTGGAGGGCGAGAAGGTGAGAGGTGAGTGCAAGTGCTTCACTCTCTGCTCCTCCCTGTAGCAGAGTGGCCCATGGGGTGTGGGTCAGGTCGCGGCGCAGGAAGCCCAGTCTGCTTTGTTCCACAGCCAGATGGTGCGGGTGGTGGCCTCGTCCTGAGCCACGCCCACTTCCAGCTGTGTCAGTACAGCGTGATGATCAGAGCTGCCCACGAGCCCCAGCTGATGACACTGAAGCTTGTCCTCCTGGTAGTCTGAGATGACAGGGTCTAATGTCCCTCCTCGTTCATGTGTGGGGAAGGTGACATGATCTGTCAGACCCTGCACCTCAGGAGATTCTCGTAGGCGTCTCTTTCCAGGTGGTGATTGAGATCCCCCACAATCAGCACGTGGCTGCAGCTGTGTGCCATCATCAGGTTGTCTAAGGTCTCAGTCAGGTACAGGAGTGAGTCAGGCCCTTGTCGCGGGGGGCGATACAGGGCACACAGCAGGAGGGCTGAGCGGTCTGCCAGCATTACTCGGAAGTACATCATCTCCATCAGTGGAGGCGTGTCTATGTCGAGTAGCTGGGCCTGCATTCCTTCCTTGAAGCAGACAGCCACTCCACCTCCTGTTCGCTCCTGTCGGTCCCTCCTCACCCAGTGGGTGAAGCCCTGCATCCTGCCATACGTGGGCTCCACCTCACTGTTCAGCCATGTCTCTGTCACCACAACAACGTCTGCATTGTGTCGTTGCACACAGTTGTGGTATAAGTCTGCAAGGTTAGTCCGGAGACCACGGACGTTGCTAGAGACGACCTTTAGTTGGCGGCGGGGCAAGCTGGCTGTACCATGGTGAGGGATGGTAGTGAGCGAGGCCTGCTAGTCCGAGGTGGTGGTTAGGGTCCGCGGCCGACTGCTGGTACTGGTGAAGAGGTGGTCCACTGCCGCCCCTGGCTCTGATTCCAGATACCAGGCTGAGGAAGGAGTGGGCGAGGTTGTGGTAAGGACTGAAATGAAGTGAGGTGGTGGGCGGGCTGAGGCGCTGCAGGTGGGAAGGGTGTGGCTGTGTGTCTTTCCACCGTAAGGAGCCGCTGTAGGAGACGCTCCTGACGTAAATCGTCAGTTCTGGCGTGGCAAGTAGCAGAAGTGTGTCCTTTCCGTGAGCAGTACTCACACACTTTTGCCTTGGCTCGCTTTTGTGTCTGCTTGGTGGCCTGGTGAGTCCTCAGTCCTTCGCTGGACACCTTCCTCGCGTCCTGCTGCACTTCCCTCTTAGATTTCTTTTTTCTCCAATCTCCTGAAGTGGTCTGAGGAGAGGTTCGTGGGCGAACAGAGGCACCGCGATCTACTCCGTTCGCTGTGTTTATGGAGGAAGAGTCCCTGCTGCTCTGTGTGGCGGTAGACGTGGTAGTGAGTACCGAGCAGTCACTCTGTGTGGCAGAAGGAGTGACAGTAGACGCTGGGAGGTGTCACAGTCGCTCTGTGTGGCGATGGAAGCAGTGGAGGTAGGCGGAGCGGTCGTTGTTTCCGGGCAGGCGAAGGGAAGGTGGAAGTTGAGAAAACAGCTGAGTGGCGGATCTGTTGCGGTTTATCCGAGCTCCACCACGTCCTCCACCTCTCAGAGTCCTGACAAACCACCTCCCAGTGTTCGTCAATTGACTCTGCGTGGGCGCTGACTGCCTGAGAGCGTGTGGCTACTTGCGTCTGGCGCTGTTTTGACGCTATCAGCCTGTCTGCTACTCTGAGAGCCGCAGCAAACACGTCTCTGTGCTGTATGATCAAGTCTCGGTCGTCCTGGAGGGACTTAATCACACAGTTTTGTTGAGAGGCTTCCTCAGTGAGCTTCTCAACTAGTGAAACTAGCTCTCCTCTCTCCAAGCCCTCCCACTGACTCTCCCCACTGTCGTCCGGTAGTGGCGTGGGGTGTGTCAGTCTCCTCGATGATGTAGATGACGGGGTCCGGGATGTTTGCTTGGAGTCGTAGCTGCTCCGTGTAGCTACACTTGAAGACTGGCGTATCCCCAAGGCAGCTGTTGTGACAAAGGTTACGGCAGGTTTCCTCGTCACAGCTCACGTGTTGAGTCTTAAGTGTTGCTTTGCCACAAACGCAACACCAATTCTGTGGCTGGTAGCTCTCTCTCTCTCTCTCTCTCTCTCTCTCTCTCTCTCTCTCTCTCTCTCTCTCTCTCTCTCTCTCTCTCTCTCTCTCTCTCTCTCTCTCTCTCTCTCTCTCTCTCTCTCTCTCTCTCTCTCTCTCTCTCTCTCTCTCTCTCTCTCTCTCTCTCTCTCTCTCTCTCTCTCTCTCTCTCTCTCTCTCTCTCTCTCTCTCTCTCTCTCTCTAATATTAATCCAGTTTTATTTATTTCAGATTGTGTTAAGAATATGGAGAAAGACGGACCAAGGCAAGAAGAGGAGGAGGAGGAGGAGAAGAAGAAGAAGAAGAAGAAGAAGAAGAAGGAATAGGTGGAGGAATATGAGAAGAGGAGGAGAAGAAGAAAGAGAAAAGAAAAGGTAAAATAATAAATGTCATTTCATAAACTTTTGCTATTTCAATCTCTCTCTCTCTCTCTCTCTCTCTCTCTCTCTCTCTCTCTCTCTCTCTCTCTCTCTCTCTCTCTCTCTCTCTCTCTCTCTCTCTCTCTCTCTCTCTCTCTCTCTCTCTCTCTCTCTCTCTCTCTCTCTCTCTCTCTCTCTCTCTCTCTCTCTCTCTCTCTCTCTCTCTCTCTCTCTCTCTCTCTCTCTCTCTCTCTCTCTCTCTCTCTCTCTCTCTCTCTCTCTCTCTCTCTCTCTCTCTCTCTCTCTCTCTCTCTCTCTCTCTCTCTCTCTCTCTCTCTCTCTTTTTCTCTTTTCTCCTCCTCCTCCTCCTCCTCCTCCTCCTCCTCCTCCTCCTCCTCCTCCTCCTCCTCCTTTGCTAATACTATTACTATTATTACTATCCCAGTGTGACCTGTGTGACCTCTGACCTTCTGCCGCAGGACTCCTTGGACTGCGACTTCACTGTGACCCGAGAGGAGGTGGCCACTCAACGCTGAGGTCACACGGCTCCTTTCCTTATGCAGGTCAGTGGTGTGGTGTGTGGTGTGGGGAGGTGTGGTTGGGTTAGGGGATTGGGTTAGCCTGGGTAAGATTTTGAAGCCATTTTAGGCAGTTTGGCATGTTTTGAGGGTATTTTGAGACCGTTTGGCATGTTTTGAGGATATTTGAAAACAGTTTGACATGTTTTATGGCCATATTGGCATGTTTTGAGGGCATTTTAATACAGATACACTTTGGCAGGTTTGGAGTGTCTATTAAGACAGTTTGGTATGTTTTGAGGACAATTAAAGACAGGTTGCCAGGTTTTGAGGCCATTTGAAGACAGTTTGGCAGGTTTTGAGGGCAGATTAAGACAGTTTGTTATGCTTTGAGGGCAATTTAAGACAGTTTGGCAGGGTTTGAGGATACTGTAAGACAGTTTGGCATGTTTTGATGGTATTTTAAGACAGTTAGGCATTTTTTAAGGGTATTTTAAGACTGACATGTTTTGAGAGTATTTTGACACAGTTTGGTATATTTCAGGGCAATTTAAAACAGTTTGACATGCTTTGAGGGCAATTTAAAACAGTTTGGCATATTTTGAGGGTATTTTGAGACAGTTTGACATATTTTATGGCCATATTGAGACAGTTTGCCATGTTTTGAGAGCATTTTGAGAAAGTTTGACATGTTTTGAGGGCATTTTAAGACAGTTTGGAGGACATATTGAGACAGTTTGGTATGTTTTGAGGGTATAGTAAGACAATTTTGGAGGTTTTTAGGGAAATTGAAGACAGTTTGGGAGATTTGGAGGGCATATTAAGGCAGTTTGTTATGTTTTGAGGGGAAATTTGAGACAGTTTTGCTGGTTTTGAGGCCATGTTAAGATAGTTTAACTTGTTTTGAAGAAATTTTAAGACAGTTGACATGTTCTAAGGGCATATTAAGACAGTTTGACATGTTTTCATGGCATATTAAGAGAGTTTGGCAGATTTTGAGGGCAATTTAAGAAAGTTTGGCAGGTTTTGATGGCATTTTAAGACAGTGTGGCAAGTTTTGATGGCATTTTAAGACAGTTTGGCAGGTTTTGATGGCATTTAAGAAAATTTGGCTTGTTTTGATGGCATTTTAAGACAGTTTATCATGTTTTGAGTACATTTTAACCCTTGGCTTACGGTGGACGAATTTATTTTCCGTTCCCTACTCACGGGTAAATTTTGAAATATCAGAAAATTATATAAGATGATTTTATTTTTAAAAATTGTTTTATGTTTGTAATTGTAAAAACAATGATGTACTATCCAGAGCGCTACGACCTCTGAGAGAAAAGTTATTGCAGGTCAAAGATTCCTGTCAAAACGTGTTGTGTGACCCGCGGGGTAGAAATGACGGAGTTCTGCGAGGAAGCTCTCTCTCTCTCTCTCTCTCTCTCTCTCTCTCTCTCTCTCTCTCTCTCTCTCTCTCTCTCTCTCTCTCTCTCTCTCTCTCATCGGATCAGATATGAATGAGTGAAGAGTAATGAAATAATAAAAGAGAGAGAGAGAGGAAAGGTTTGTTTGTTCACGTGTTCCATCCTTCCTTCCCTTCCCCTCCCTCTCTCATCGTATCAGATATGAGAGAGAGAGAGAGAGAGAGAGAGATTCTATGAGGATAATGGGAAGCCAGAAATCCTTATCCTGTAAAGAAGCAACACCATGTTGCATCACGTGACCACCTGCTTGTCACTCTCAGTATCAATGCATCAGTGATGGAGGGTAGTCAGTCACCTCCTCCACCTCCTCTTATATCTACTTCACCACCATCATTGCCTCCTCCTGCACCCTCTCACCCTCCATCACCACACCCTTCAACAATTTGACTTAGACCTGAGCCCTCTTCTTCCTCCTCACCTTCACTACTCGTCTCCTCACCCTCAATTTGTTTTGGTGTCGATCCTTTGTCTCTTTGTGTCACTCCTCCTTACCTGCTGTACTTCTGCATTCCCACCTCGCCGATCTGTCTCCACCTTCTTCTCTTGTAGTATCTCCCCCTTCCGTTATTTCTTCTTCTCCTTCTTCTGTTTCTAGCTTTGTAAATTATATGGAGGAACAGTTCCTAACCTCTTTCGAGGAGTCCGAGGAGGAATATATTTGTGAGGTCCCTGGTACCCCGGAGGAGTAAATGGTAAGAGTTGTCTAAATTATTACTTTATTTCCGTAATCCTAGTCTAACAGTAAGCTCTATTACAACTGAAAAGAAAGAGAATAAAAACTTGTATACGGGAATGAACTGGAGCAGAACAAAACAAACTCTGGCAACACTAGTGCGATGACACGTGCTGGCCCACAGGGTAGTAAAGGTCGGAGGGAGTGAAGGGAGGAATCCGAGGAGCCATCAAGTGGGTGCAAGAAAGCTGCATCTGCAAACTCTGCAATAAAAGAGATCACATGTAAACATAGCTTATGAAGTGTGTGTGTGTGTGTGTGTGTGTGTGTGTGTGTGTGTGTGTGTGTGTGTGTGTGTGTGTGTGTGTGTGTGTGTGTGTGTGTTCATTTGTACAAACATTCATGTGGTTATATATACTCTATTCAAGAAACACTCATTCACTTTACCTTGTGAAATAATGGAAGATGATCTGTTTGATGGCAATAAAAGATACACCAACATCTGCCTGAAGGATAGAGTCCTCTCTCCCCACTCCCTGCGCTCCCTGCGATAAGGAGAGAAGGGGAAATATTTTTAGGCGCACAGAGTTGCCCTCCTCACACCCGACACTCATATTTCGTGTAAAATCAGTATACAGTGAATCTTACAAGACGTAATACTCTTTTTGTCAGTATAATGTAAAGTTATATTTACCTTGCAACTGGTAGCTCTGTAGAATTCCTATGTAGGACTCTGTACTAGATCATCTTGCCGATACACCACGTACTGTTTGCTTGAAGGAGACAGGCCTCCCTCTCCCTTGCTGCCCCTGTGACAAGGAAAGAAGATAATGTAGGCACACAGCTGCCCAACCTTACATCCAAACATTTACCCAGTCATATTTTGTGTAAAATCAGTATTCAGTGAATCTTACAAGTAATACTTATTTTGTTAGTATAACGTAAAGTTATATTTATCTTGCTATTGGTAGAATGTAGAGCTCCGTACTAGGTCATCTTGCCATATGTTGCTCCTTATACATGTATCACTATATCTAAACAGTTCTCTTTCCCACTTATTAGTATGTCTTGAGGGTGTGATATTTCTTGAAACATTCGCCTAGGCACAACCCTACACCACGCCCTTCACACATTGTTGTCACTAGCTTGCGTTTCTGTTCTCTCCTCTGCGTTGTTTTGCAAACTATACATTCCCTCTGTCCCTTCTTATGTGGCCTTCCTGGTGCTGGAGGAACATGTACAGGGAAATGAGTTTCCAGTCCTACAGCTTGCCAGTCCTTCCTGAGCTGCACGGCTCTGTCTATCTGGACGTGAATGTGTAGGCACTTGTGTTGGAAATCTTTCCAGCATTTGTTTTATGACTTTCATACTGAATACTCTTAGAGATGACTTGTTGCCTGTTTTGGTCATGTAAATGTTGCATGCATTCAACATGCAAATATCTATCATGTGGAAAAATACTTTCCTATACCACTTGACACTTATTCTTAGGCTGTCCACTGTACCTAGCTGCATATCAGCTTTATCAACGAGTCTCATGTTGATGTTATAATCAGCGACAATATCAGGTTTGAAGATAGGCTCATTTGTTCTCCTGTGAACCCGCTGGGTATCTTTCATCTGGCCAGTGTGGATAGTAGAAAGAAGATGCACTGCTCTTTTATCGTGCCATTTCATTACTATCATATCATGTGTCTTGAATCTGATTACATCACCTTTTTTTGTTACTCCAAAGTTTGGCATATATTTTCTCTTTGATCTGACAGTGCCCACTGCACCAGTATTATTATCATGTAAATACCTTGCCAGCTGAGGACTCGTATACCAATTATCAGTATACAATACATGGCCTTTTCCCAGGTAATCTTTCAGGAGTACATCTACTACTGAGCCAGAGAATCCACTAGGATTGTTTTTAGTCAATCATCAATGTCACTGCCAGAATGGATGCAAAATCCAGCACAATTCCGGTTTTGCAATCACATAGCACATACAATTTGATTCCAAAGCGATGTCGCTTTGATGGTATATATTGTTTGAAAGCTAATCTTCCCTTGAATAGCATCAGTGATTCATCTATAACAAGATTCTGAAATGGGTTGAAGTAAGACTTGAATTTATCTGTAAGACTTTGCAGCACTGGTCTTATTTTCCAAAGTGGATCAGCAGTTTCTTCACTAGAAAAGTGAAGAAATCTTAGAATATTACTGTAACTGTCTCTTGTGATTTGTCTTGCAAAAAATGGCATGTATAACATCTCAGCCTTGCTCCAGTAATCATGTCTAACAGCCTTTTTAGAATGAGGCATTAGCATAGTCACAGCTATGAACGTCAAAAGTTCATCTCTCGTAATGTGTAGCCATTCTTTCTCGTGCGAGCGAGGGGTTACATCAGATGTTTCAGCATACCGGGCATGATATGCGTTGGTTTCAGTCACTATATGATCCAGTAATTCATTATTGAGCAATGCCAAGAAATAATGACACAGCCCCGTGCCAATCTTCAAATGTCAAGCGGGAAAAATCATGATTACCGATACGATCGCCGTCTCTCTGGACGGAACAATATCATCATTCATGTACGATCACCGTAAGCCAAGAAGGGTTAAGATAGTTTGTCAGGTTTTGAGGACATTTTAACACAATTTGACATGTCCTCCTCCTCCTCCTCCTCCTCCTCCTCCTCCTCCTCCTCCTCCTCCTCCTCCTCCTCCTCCTCCTCCTCCTCCTCCTGTGCTAATACTATTACTATTATTACTATCCCAGTGTGACCTGTGTGACCTCTGACCTTTTGCCACAGGATTCCCTGGACTGCGACTTCACTGTGACCCGAGAGGAGGTGGCCACTCAATGCTGAGGTCACACGGCTCTCTTCCTTATGCAGGTCAGTGGTGTGGTGTGAGGTGTGGTTAGGTTACATTAGGTTAGGTTGGGCGGTTAAGGTTTTGAGGGAATTTTGAGGCAGTTTGTCATGTTTTGAGGGTATATTTAAACAGTTTGGCATATTTTAAGGGCATTTTAGATAGTTTGGCATGTGTTGAGGGTATTTTGAGACAGTTTGACGTGTTTGGTGGGCAGTTTAAGACAATTTAGCATATTTTGAGACAGTTTAGCATGTTTGAGGATATTTTAAAACAGTTTGACATGTTTTATGGCCATATTGAGACAGTTTGGCATGTTTTGAGGGCATTTTCAGAGTTTGACATGTTTTGAGGGCATTTTAATACATTTTGGCAGGTTTTGAGAGCAATTTGAAACAGTTTGGCTGGTTTTCAGGGTATATTAAGACAATTTGAGAGGTTTTGAGGTGAGTTAAAGACAGTTTGGCAGGTTTTCAGGCCATATTAAGACAGTTTTGAATGTTTTGAGGGCAATTTTAGACAGTTTGGCAAGTTTTGAGGCCATATTAAGACAATTTGACATGTTTTGATGGCATTTTAAGAGTTTGGCAGATTTTGAAGGCATATTAAGGCAGTTTGGCAGATTTTGAGTGCAATATATATATATATATATATATATATATATATATATATATATATATATATATATATATATATATATATATATAGTTAGGCATTTTGCATTATTGTAAATAACAGCATATTCTTATTTGATTTATAATTAACAGTGGTAGTGGTAGCCTTTTCCAAGATATCATACTGGAATAGGTGGAAGCTTGAATTATATATGTATATTATTAATTTTAATGGTAGTTTAATTTTTGAGTTACTTGTGTTAACCTAAGGATGTAAAATTTCCATAACTAAGAAAGTAACGATTCTGTTTTGTAATCATGTGCATTGTGTATAATTTGTTGCATATTAATTATTTAAGATCATAGCAATACACTAGAAATTTAGAATAAACTAAACTTTTTTCTATTTAATTGAAAAGATTAGGTGAAAGCTCATTTTTCTGAATTGGTCTACTAATGTGTAATGAATTAATATCAAAGGATGTCAGATTTAATTAAAGAGAAACATACACAACAAAATGAGTTTCTTTTGCTAATATTTTGTCTGTTTTACAATTTTAATAATTTTAAAAATATTTTCGACCGCCAAAATATCGTCAATAAAATTAATAATGAAAATGCACAAGACCAAATGGTCGCTAAAGGAGTAAGTAAGAATTTAAAATAACTGACAAGAATCAGAAGACTGAGAAGATATTCATTCCAATTACTGAGTAATTTACCTTTTCAAAATGGCTTCACAAAGCTTCTAGAATTGCTCCTATTTCACAAACGTTCTCAGAAGGACTCACAGCATCCCCCAAAACAAAGCCTCCCATCTGATAACGCTCACCGTCCACCAACTCATCCTGGTGTCCAGTGCAGTAATCACTATAAGTAGTAGTATCGGTATCGGCCCAATTAGGTGGTATTGGTATCGTTATCGGAATCGGCCAAAATTTTGGTATTGGTACATCTTTAATTTGAGACAGATTTGGCATGTTATGAAGGCATTTTAAGGCAGTTTGTCATGTTTTGAGGATATTTTAGGACAGTTTGGTATGTTTTGAGGCATTTTAAGATAGTTTGCCAGGTTTTGAGGAAATTATAAGACAGTTTGATATGTTTTGATAGGATTTTAAGACAGTTTTGCATGTTTTGAGGTCAGTTAAAAAAGTTTGACATGTTTTAACGGCATTTGAGTTGCGTTCAGTTCAGTTTACAAAATAGTGAAGGTGACTCAATATAAACAGTGCACCTCTCATTACAGGAAAGTCAAGACACACTGCTGCTGGAACACTGCACCACCAAGCCAAGACAAGACAAGCGACAACACAACACAAGCCTTCTACAACACCTACAGCCATCAGCAACACCCAGAGTACAAGACAACACCTGGAGCCATGAAGAATAGTTAGGATAGATTAGCAGTTTGGCATTTTTAATTATAAGGACATTTTAAGACCATTTGGCATGTTTTTATGGTATTTTAAGACCATTTGATATGTTTTTATGGTATGTTAAGACCATTTGGCATGTTTGTATGATATTTTAAGACCATTTGGCATGTTTTATGGTATTTTAAGACTATTTGGCATGTTTTATGTTTTAAGACCATTTCACATGTTTTTATGGTATTTTAAGACCATTTGGCATGTTTTATGGTATTTTAAGACCATTTGGCATGTTTTTATGGTATTTTAAGACCATTTGGCATGTTTTGAGGGCATTTGAAGAAAGTTTGGCTATGGTAATACCCTTTTATTGACATTAACCCTTCAGTACCATGACACATTTCCATATTCCTTGTGGTGACTATTTGGTGATTTTGTACAGCTTCACAAACTCATGTGGGGGTGAAAATTGTGAAGACTATGGCCATTAATCTTGTAACCTTCATAGACCTTCGATAATGTCAATAAAATGGTCTAATGGTGCACAAATCTCAAGGTAAAAATGTGTCCCAGTACTGAAGGGGTTAAGAAGGGTGTATGGAGGTGACAAGATTAATGGGCACAGTCTTCACTATTTCAATCCCCCACATGAGTTTGTGAAGCAAGTGTTGGATTCTCTGGACAAAGATGCAGTGTCCTTGTTAAGAGATTCACTCAGCACTCACTCACTCCTTCACTTACTGAACTCAGAGGAATGAAGAATGTGCATTGTTGCTGCTTGTGTGTCAGACAAAGGCCTGTATTCACAAACACTTAGCTGTCTCAACAACACGCCTTCCAAGGCCACAGAGATCACTGGCAGGGTTTTCATGAGTGTTTCTCCACTTAATATTATAGAAATGTCACTCTGCCTCAGGAACCATAAAAATACCCTTATTCTCTCATCACCACTGTTTTCCAAGGCCACACAGATGACTGGCAGGGTTTTCAAGACTGTTTCTCCACTTAATAATACAGAAATCTTGTCATTCTGCCTTTACAACTGTAAAAACATTCTTCAAAACTCTTTATTCTCTCTCTATGACAATTTTCCAAGGCCACAGAGATGACTGGCAGGGTTTTCAAGACTGTTTCTCCGGTAAATAATATAGAAATCTTGTCATTCTGCCTTCTCTCTCTCTCTCTCTCTCTCTCTCTCTCTCTCTCTCTCTCTCTCTCTCTCTCTCTCTCTCTCTCTCTCTCTCTCTCTCTCTCTCTCTCTCTCTCTCTCTCTCTCTCTCTCTCTCTCTCTCTCATGGATCTTTCTTAATGTCAATGAAATGGTCTAATGGTACACAAATCTCAAGGTAAAAAATGTGTCCCAGTACTGAAGGGGTAAAAATAGTGAAGATTATGGCCATTAATCTTCTGCCTTCAATAGATCTTTCCAAGTGTCAAGAAAATGGTCTAATGGTATGCAGATCTCAAGGTAGAAATGTGTCCCAGTACTGAAGGGGTTAAAATAGTGAAGACTTGCCATTATTCTTCTGCCATCTATAGACCTTTCCTGATGTCAATAAAATGTCTAATTGTACACAAATTTCAAGGTAAAAATGTGCTTCAATGTTGAAGGGGGTTAAAATAGTGAAGAATGTGGCCATTAGTCTTCTGACGTGTATAGATCTTTCCTACTGTCAATAAAATGGTCTAATGGTACACAAAATCTCAAGATGTCCTAGTATTAAAGGGATTAAAATAATGACGAATGTGGCCGTTAATCTTCTGACCTCTGTAGACCTTTCCTAATGTCAATAAAATGGTCTAATGATACAGAAATGTCAAGGTAAAAATGTGTCCCAGTACTGAAGGGGTTAAAATAGTGAAGACTGTGACCATTAACCTTCTGATGTCTATAAACTTTTCCTAATATCAATAAAATGGTTTAATGGTACACAGATCTCAGGGTAAAAATGTGTCCCAGTACTGAAGGGGTTGAAATAGTGAAGACTGTGGCCATTAATCTTGTGATCTCCATACACCTCTCCATTTTATTGATATTAGCAAGGGTCTATGGTGGTCAAAGGATTAATGGCTACAGCCTTCACTATTTTAATCCCTTCAGTACTGGGACACATTTTTACCTTGAGATTTTTGTACCATTAGACCATTTTATTGATATTAGCAAGGGTGTATGGAGGGCACAAGATTAATGGCCACAGCCTTCACTATTTTAACCCCTTCAGTACTGGGACACATTTTTCCTTGAGATTTGTGTACCATTAGACCATTTTAATGACATTAGCAAGGGTGTATGGAGGGCACAAGATTAATGTGTGTGTTGTTTTAAAAATGTTTTCATGGATATTATTACTATTTGATTGTTTACTTTGATTGCGCTCTCTCTCTCTCTCTCTCTCTCTCTCTCTCTCTCTCTCTCTCTCTCTCTCTCTCTCTCTCTCTCTCTCTCTCTCTCTCTCTCTCTCTCTCTCTCTCTCTCTCTCTCTCTCTCTCTCTCTCTCTCTCTCTCTCTCTCTCTCTCTCTCTCTCTCTCTCTCTCTCTCTCTCTCTCTCTCTCTCTCTCTCTCTCTCTCTCTCTCTCTCTCTCTCTCTCTCTCTCTCTCTCTCTCTCTCTCTCTCTCTCTCTCTCTCTCTCTCTCTCTCTCTCTCTCTCTCTCTCTCTCTCTCTCTCTCTCTCTCTCTCTCTCTCTCTCTCTCTCTCTCTCTCTCTCTCTCTCTCTCTCTCTCTCTCTCTCTCTCTCTCTCTCTCTCTCTCTCTCTCTCTCTCTCTCTCTCTCTCTCTCTCTCTCTCTCTCTCTCTCTCTCTCTCTCTCTCTCTCTCTCTCTCTCTCTCTCTCTCTCTCTCTCTCTCTCTCTCTCTCTCTCTCTCTCTCTCTCTCTCTCTCTCTCTCTCTCTCTCTCTCTCTCTCTCTCTCTCTCTCTCTCTCTCTCTCTCTCTCTCTCTCTCTCTCTCTCTCTCTCTCTCTCTCTCTCTCTCTCTCTCTCTCTCTCTCTCTCTCTCTCTCTCTCTCTCTCTCTCTCTCTCTCTCTCTCTCTCTCTCTCTCTCTCTCTCTCTCTCTCTCTCTCTCTCTCTCTCTCTCTCTCTCTCTCTCTCTCTCTCTCTCTCTCTCTCTCTCTCTCTCTCTCTCTCTCTCTCTCTCTCTCTCTCTCTCTCTCTCTCTCTCTCTCTCTCTCTCTCTCTCTCTCTCTCTCTCTCTCTCTCTCTCTCTCTCTCTCTCTCTCTCTCTCTCTCTCTCTCTCTCTCTTTTTATCTTTGAATATTTGTTAACTTGAAAAGTTGTTTAAAAATCATTTGTGAAGTTGAAATTTCTTAAAATTTTGCAAAGTTGAAAATTCATGTTAATATTTATTGTATATTATAAATTGGTGTTAATATTTATTGTATATTAAGTTGAAATGTATTGTAGACTTAAATTCTTTTATATATTATTTATTATTAAGTTGAAAATCATTGTAGACAATTTTTTTTATACTGTTAAGTTGAAAATTTGTCTATTTATTGTCTAGACTTTTCACCATAGAATTTTGCTCACTTTTTATACTCAGTTTTTATTTTTAAGTTGAAAATTTGTGTAGACTTTCTCTGTATTCTTTGTATATATATTGTTTTATTCAGTTGAAAATATTTGTGGTTTTTTTTTTCAGGCAATGTGTAATAATGTCAAAAATTGAATAAAAGTGTAGGGAGACTCTTGTATTTAATTTTGGCTCCAATATGCATCCACCTTATCTCCGGAGACTCTTTAGAGTATTTTCGACTTAGTACGATTTAGGGCCCGTTTTTCGGCTTTTTTTTTGCCATTTTTTCTAGATTTTTACCATTTTTTTTTTTTTGGCCAGTAGTGCTGCTGTATTTTATGTAGTACGATATAGGGCCCGTTTTTCGGCTTTTTTTGCCATTTTTTCTAGATTAACATTTTTTTCTAGATTTTTTTACCATTTTTAGTGTTTTTTTGGCCAGTAGTGCTGTATTTTTTTATGTAGACCGTTTGAAGATTTTTCAGCCAGATGGTATTTTGGGACCATTTTTACATTAAGTTATTGATGTCATGTAACTTTTTCGCTTTAGTTTCATTTCCTAACAACCACTTTTTTTTTTTGTATTGCTTATGATAATAAATAGAAAAAGCTTCAAATCTAGCGCGTTTTATTTCTGAGGTGTGATCGTTTAGAGCGAGTGTAGGTGGTGGTCAGGAAGCCAGCAACTGTGCCCTCTCCTTACTGCTGGTGGCGACAGTACCGTCCTGCTTGCTGAGGGAGGGATGGATTCTTGGTGGCCAGTTCCTTGTTTGTCCTTAACAAGAGACCACCAAGTTTTGTTTCTACGCCAGTGCCACACAGTTTCCGGCGCAGGCTTTCCTCCCACTTTTTTCTCCACTTGCTGGTTACCACCATCCTCCTGCTGCAGCCCTGTCTCCTTGTTGCGCCTCTCTCTCTCTCTTGTCTCTCTCTCAGCTCTTTCTCTCTCTCTCACTCTCTCTCTCTCTCTGATCCTCTCTGGTGGTGTATTCCTGTGTCTCTCTCTCTCTCTCTCTCTCTCTCTCTCTCTCTCTCTCTCTCTCTGTGGGTCTCTCTCTCTCTCTCTCTCTGCTTTGTTCCACAGCCAGATGGTGCTCTCTCTCTCTCTCTCTCTCTCACTTCTGTGTCTCTCTCTGATGGTCAGAGCTCTCACTCTCAGCTGATGACACTCTTGTCTTCCTGGTAGTCTGAGATGACTCTAATGTCCCTCCTCGTTCTGTGTCTCTGATCTGTCAGACCCTGCACCTCTCTCTCTCTCTCTCTTTCAGGTGGTGATTTCTCTCACAATCAGCACGTGGCTCAGCTGTGTGCCATCTCTTGTCTCTCTCTCTCTCAGGCCCTTGTCTCTCTCTCTCTCTCTCTCTCTCTCTCTCTCTCTCTCTCTCTCTCCATCTTCTGTCTATGTCTCTCTCTCTCCTTCTCTCTCTCTCTCACCTCCTGTTCTCTCTCTGTCTCTCTCTCTCTCTCTCTGGGTCTCTCTCTCTCTCTCTCTCTCACCTCACTGTTCTCTCTCTCTCTCTCTCTCAACAACTCTCTCTTGTGTCTTCACAGTTGTGGTATAAGTCTCTTTTAGTCCGGAGACCACGGACTTGCTCGACCTTTTTCTCTCAAGCTCTGTACCATGGTGAGGATCGCGGCCGACTGCTGGTACTGGTGAAGAGTGGTCCACTGCCGCCCCTGGTCTGATTCCAGATACCAGGCTGAGGAAGGAGTCGAGGTTGTGGCAAGGACTGAAATGAAGTGAGGGTGGGCGGGCTGAGGCGCTGCAGGTGGGAAGGGTGTCTGTGTGTCTTTCCACCGTCCGCTGTAGGAGACGCTCCTGACGTAAATCGTCAGTTCTCTCAAGTCTGTGTCCTTTCCGTGAGCAGTACTCACACACTTTGCCTTCTCGCTTTTTGTGTCTGCTTGGTGGCCTGGTGAGTCCTCAGTCCTTCGCTCTCACCTCCTCGCGTCCTCTCACTTCCCTCTTAGATTTCTTTTTCTCCAATCTCCTGAAGTGGTCTGAGAGGTTCGTTCGAACAGAGGCACCGCGATCTACTCCGTTCGCTGTGTTTATGGAGGAAGAGTCCTGCTGCTCTGTGTGGCTCGTGGTAGTTCCGAGCTCACTCTGTGTCTGACAGTGGACGCTTGTCACAGTCGCTCTGTGTGGCATAGTGGAAGCAGTGGAGGTCTCGTTGTTTCAGGCTTCAGCTCTCCTCTGTTTCTTTATCCACTCACCACGTCCTCCACCTCTCACTCTCTCCTCTCTCTGTTCTCTGACTCTCTCGCTCACCTCTCTCTCTCTCTCTGTTTCTATCAGCCTGTCTCTCTCTCTCTCTCTCTCTCTCTCTCTCTCTCTCTCTCTCTCTTAATCACACAGTTTTTGTCTCTCTTTTCTCTCTCTCTCTCTCTCTCTCTCTCTCTCTCTCTCTCTCTCTCTCTAGTCTTATTCTCTCTTCTCTCTCTCCTCTCTCTCTCTCTCTCTCTCTCTCTCTCTCTCTCTCTCTCTCTCTCTCTCTCTCTCTCTCTCTCTCTCTCTCTCTCTCTCTCTCTCTCTCTCTCTCTCTCTCTCTCTCTCTCTCTCTCTCTCTCTCTCTCTCTCTCTCTCTCTCTCTCTCTCTCTCTCTCTCTCTCTCTCTCTCTCTCTCTCTCTCTCTCTCTCTCTCTCTCTCTCTCTCTCTCTCTCTCTCTCTCTCTCTCTCTCTCTCTCTCTCTCTCTCTCTCTCTCTCTCTCTCTCTCTCTCTCTCTCTCTCTCTCTCTCTCTCTCTCTCTCTCTCTCTCTCTCTCTCTCTCTCTCTCTCTCTCTCTCTCTCTCTCTCTCTCTCTCTCTCTCTAATCTTAATCCAGTTTTATTTATTTCAGATTGTGTTAAGAATATGGAGAAAAGACGGACCAAGGCAAGAAGAGAGGAGGAGGAGGAAGAAGAAGAAAAGAAGAAGAAGAAGAAGAAGGAATAGGTGGAGGAATATGAGAAGAGGAGGAGAAGAAGAAAGAGAAAAAGAAAAGGTAAAATAATAAATGTCATTTCATAAACTTTTTCTATTTCTCTCTCTCTCTCTCTCTCTCTCTCTCTCTCTCTCTCTCTCTCTCTCTCTCTCTCTCTCTCTCTCTCTCTCTCTCTCTCTCTCTCTCTCTCTCTCTCTCTCTCTCTCTCTCTCTCTCTCTCTCTCTCTCTCTCTCTCTCTCTCTCTCTCTCTCTCTCTCTCTCTCTCTCTCTCTCTCTCTCTCTCTCTCTCTCCTCTCCTTCTCCTTTTCTTCCTTCTTTTTCTCTCTTTCTCCTCCTCCTCCTCCTCTCCTCCTCCTCCTCCTCCTCCTCCTCCTCCTCCTCCTTTGCTAATACTATTACTATTATTACTATCCCAGTGTGACCTGTGTGACCTCTGACCTTCTGCCGCAGGACTCCTTGGACTGCGACTTCACTGTGACCCGAGAGGAGGTGGCCACTCAACGCTGAGGTCACACGGCTCCTTTCCTTATGCAGGTCAGTGGTGTGGTGTGTGGTGTGGGGAGGTGTGGTTGGGTTAGGGGGATTGGGTTAGCCTGGGTAAGATTTTGAAGCCATTTTTAGGCAGTTTGGCATGTTTTGAGGGTATTTTGAGACTGTTTGGCATGTTTTGAGGATATTTGAAAACAGTTTGACATGTTTTATGGCCATATTGGCATGTTTTGAGGGCATTTTAATACAGATACACTTTGGCAGGTTTGGAGTGTCTATTAAGACAGTTTGGTATGTTTTGAGGACAATTAAAGACAGGTTGCCAGGTTTTGAGGCCATTTGAAGACAGTTTGGCAGGTTTTGAGGGCAGATTAAGACAGTTTGTTATGCTTTGAGGGCAATTTAAGACAGTTTGGCAGGGTTTGAGGATACTGTAAGACAGTTTGGCATGTTTTGATGGTATTTTAAGACAGTTAGGCATTTTTTAAGGGTATTTTAAGACTGACATGTTTTGAGAGTATTTTGACACAGTTTGGTATATTTCAGGGCAATTTAAAACAGTTTGACATGCTTTGAGGGCAATTTAAAACAGTTTGGCATATTTTGAGGGTATTTTGAGACAGTTTGACATATTTTATGGCCATATTGAGACAGTTTGCCATGTTTTGAGAGCATTTTGAGAAAGTTTGACATGTTTTGAGGGCATTTTAAGACAGTTTGGAGGACATATTGAGACAGTTTGGTATGTTTTGAGGGTATAGTAAGACAATTTTGGAGGTTTTTATGGAAATTGAAGACAGTTTGGGAGATTTGGAGGGCATATTAAGGCAGTTTGTTATGTTTTGAGGGAAATTTGAGACAGTTTTGCTGGTTTTGAGGCCATGTTAAGATAGTTTAACTTGTTTTGAAGAAATTTTAAGACAGTTGACATGTTCTAAGGGCATATTAAGACAGTTTGACATGTTTTCATGGCATATTAAGAGAGTTTGGCAGATTTTGAGGGCAATTTAAGAAAGTTTGGCAGGTTTTGATGGCATTTTAAGACAGTGTGGCAAGTTTTGATGGCATTTTAAGACAGTTTGGCAGGTTTTGATGGCATTTTAAGAAAATTTGGCTTGTTTTGATGGCATTTTAAGACAGTTTATCATGTTTTGAGTACATTTTAACCCTTGGCTTACGGTGGACGAATTTATTTTCCGTTCCCTACTCACGGGTAAATTTTGAAATATCAGAAAATTATATAAGATGATTTTATTTTTAAAATTGTTTTATGTTTGTAATTGTAAAACAATGATGTACTATCCAGAGCGCTACGACCTCTGAGAGAAAAGTTATTGCAGGTCAAAGATTCCTGTCAAAACGTGTTGTGTGACCCGCGGGGTAGAAATGACGGAGTTCTGCGAGGAAGCCCTTCTCTCTCTCTCTCTCTCTCTCTCTCTCTCTCTCTCTCTCTCTCTCTCTCTCTCTCTCTCTCTCTCTCTCTCTCTCTCTCATCAGTGAAGAGTAATGAAATAATAATAAAAGAGAGAGAGAGAAAGGTTTGTTTGTTCACGTGTTCCATCGAGGAATAGTTCCTAACCTCTTTCGAGGAGTCCGAGGAGGAATATATTTGTGAGGTCCCTGGTACCCCGGAGGAGTAAATGGTAAGAGTTGTCTAAATTATTACTTTATTTCCGTAATCCTAGTCTAACAGTAAGCTCCATTACAACTGAAAAGAAAGAGAATAAAAACTTGTATACGGGAATGAACTGGAGCAGAACAAAACAAACTCTGGCAACACTAGTGCGATGACACGTGCTGGCCCACAGGGTAGTAAAGGTCGGAGGGAGTGAAGGAGGAATCCGAGCCATTTAAACGGCTTTTGTGTTTTATCTCTTTATCAGGAGACGTTTGACTAACGACAGGACCCAGTACTCGGACACGAGTGTGAGCCGACGACGACGACGACGAGTAGTAGAAAGATTGTTTTTGTAGTAGTAGTAATATTATTATTATTAGTAGTAGTAGTAGTAGTAGCAGTAGTAGATAGATTGTTTGTAGTAGTAGTAGTAGTAGTATTAGATGATTGTTTTGTAGTACTAGTAGTAGTAGTAGTAGCAGTAGTAGAAAGATTGTTTTGTAGTAGTAGTAGTAGTAGTAGTAGTAGTAGTAGTAGTGGTGTGATAGTAGTAGTAGTAGTAGTAGTAGTAGTAGTAGTAGTAGTAGTAGTAATTATAGTAGTGGATTGTTTTGTAGTAGTAGTAATAGTAGTAGTAGTAGTAGTAGTAGTAGTAGTAGTAGTAGAAAGATTGTTTTATAGTAGTAGTAGTAGTAGTAGTAGTAGTAGTAGAAAGATTGTTTTTGTAGTAGTAGCAGTAGTAGTAGTGGTGGCAGTAGTAGTAGTAGCAGTAGTAGTAGTAGTAGTGGTGGTAGTAGCAGTAATAGATTGTTTTGTAATAGCAGTGGTAGTAGTAGTAGTAGCAGTAGTAGTAGTAGTAGTAGTAGTAGTAGTAGTAGTAGTAGTAGTAGTATGAGTGACTGGCGGGGCTATTACAAGGCAGTTAATCCTTGAATACTGACACATTTTTTAGGTTGTAGGATTTGAGTATTTAGTTTGCGTGAGGAAGGGTGTATGAGGTCAAAAGATTACTGGTCAAACACCACCAGTTAGTAAGCAGAATGAATATGTAAACACGTCCTGGTACTGAAGAGGTTAACCATCATCACCTTCACAACAGTCGTGCACTGCCTCATCAAACTCTCTTGTAAATACCGAATACCACATCATTTTATCAGGCAATACCGGGTTGTCACTTCATAATACAGGTTTCACTTAACTCCATAACAACATAACTAAATAAATAACAACATGAGCAATGAAAGACAACACAAGCTCACTTGTAAATACCAAACAAGGCTGCCACTCGTAGGGGAAATCCCCTTCAGTAGGTCATTTTAGCCTAATGTAGGGGTAGGGAATACCCTACGGGGAAAATACCAATTTGTAAGGGAAAAACTATATATATATATATATATATATATATATATATATATATATATATATATATATATATATATATATATATATATTATTATTTTATAATTATTATTACTAATAGTGTGTGTGTGTGTGTGTGTGTGTGTGTGTGTGTGTGTGTGTGTGTGCTCACTGCATTGTACACACTGGCTCAGGCGTTGCCAGGCTGCTCCACGCCGAACGGCCACTGTATGACACATACTGGCATTGCATTTTTCTGCATCCAGCGTTTATTTATCATGCTTATCACAAATGCATAGAGATAACATCATCATGCACGTTAGAATGAAAAAAACAAACAAACCTGTTAGATCAAGCTTATGAGTGGTGGTGGTCTCTGTAGCGGGGTCCACACTTGTGGTGGAGGTGACTGGTGAGCTGCGGTGTCTGGCAGAGATCCTATCAAAGTTAGCACAAAACGTTCACTGACCACTAATGATGTAAGAGAGAGAGAGAGTGTTTGTTGGCATTGTAGGAAAGAAAACGACAAGTTTACTGTACTTGACGACAAACTAATCAAATCTGGCCGCGCCTTCATTAAGAAAATTCCATGTCCACTATTGTGGACACCCGCTTTAACACCCCACGTTCCGCTGACTCCGCCCCACTCCCTAGAGAGAGAGAGAGAGAGAGAGAGAGAGAGAGAGAGAGAGAGAGAGAGAGAGAGAGATAAAGGTAAATAAATGAGATCAATAATAGAATAAAGAAAGGTGAAGCAGAATGAATGACTATTTACAATGATGACACGCAGTGTGTGTGTGTGTGTGTGTGTGTGTGTGTGTAATTCACTGTTTGATCTGCTGCAGTCTCTGACGAGACAGCCAGACGTTACCCTACGGAACGAGCTCAGAGCTCATTATTTCCGATCTTCGGATAGGTCTGAGACCAGGCACACACACACACCGGGACAACAAGGTCACAACTCCTTGATTTACATCCCGTACCTAC
>NC_059265.1:31609-42190 GCF_017591435.1 Portunus trituberculatus
CGACAACGGTAGCCAAACCATGGCTGATCCGTCTCTCTCTCTATTCCTCTGTCTCGTCTCTCTCTAAGTCAAGTCTTCTCTCTCTCTCTCTCTCTCTCTCTCTCTCTCTCTCTCTCTCTCTCTCTCTCTCTCTCTCTCTCTCTCTCTCTCTCTCTCTCTCTCTCTCTCTCTCTCTCTCTCTCTCTCTCTCTCTCTCTCTCTCTCTCTCTCTCTCTCTCTCTCTCTCTCTCTCTCTAATATTAATCCAGTTTTATTTATTTCAGATTGTGTTAAGAATATGGAGAAAGACGGACCAAGGCAAGAAGAGGAGGAGGAGGAGGAAGAAGAAGAAGAAGAAGAAGAAGAAGAAGGAATAGGTGGAGGAATATGAGAAGAGGAGAGAAGAAGAAAAGAAAAAGAAAAGGTAAAATAATAAATGTCATTTCATAAACTTTTGCTATTTCAATTCTCTCTCTCTCTCTCTCTCTCTCTCTCTCTCTCTCTCTCTCTCTCTCTCTCTCTCTCTCTCTCTCTCTCTCTCTCTCTCTCTCTCTCTCTCTCTCTCTCTCTCTCTCTCTCTCTCTCTCTCTCTCTCTCTCTCTCTCTCTCTCTCTCTCTCTCTCTCTCTCTCTCTCTCTCTCTCTCTCCTCCTTCTCTTTCTCTTTCTCTCCTCCTCCTCCTCCTCCTCCTCCTCCTCCTCCTCCTCCTCCTCCTCCTTTGCTAATACTATTACTATTATTACTATCCCAGTGTGACCTGTGTGACCTCTGACCTTCTGCCGCAGGACTCCTTGGACTGCGACTTCACTGTGACCCGAGAGGAGGTGGCCACTCAACGCTGAGGTCACACGGCTCCTTTCCTTATGCAGGTCAGTGGTGTGGTGTGTGGTGTGGGAGGTGTGGTTGGGTTAGGGGATTGGGTTAGCCTGGGTAAGATTTTGAAGCCATTTTAGGCAGTTTGGCATGTTTTGAGGGTATTTTGAGACTGTTTGGCATGTTTTGAGGATATTTGAAAACAGTTTGACATGTTTTATGGCCATATTGGCATGTTTTGAGGGCATTTTAATACAGATACACTTTGGCAGGTTTGGAGTGTCTATTAAGACAGTTTGGTATGTTTTGAGGACAATTAAAGACAGGTTGCCAGGTTTTGAGGCCATTTGAAGACAGTTTGGCAGGTTTTGAGGGCAGATTAAGACAGTTTGTTATGCTTTGAGGGCAATTTAAGACAGTTTGGCAGGGTTTGAGGATACTGTAAGACAGTTTGGCATGTTTTGATGGTATTTTAAGACAGTTAGGCATTTTTTAAGGGTATTTTAAGACTGACATGTTTTGAGAGTATTTTGACACAGTTTGGTATATTTCAGGGCAATTTAAAACAGTTTGACATGCTTTGAGGGCAATTTAAAACAGTTTGGCATATTTTGAGGGTATTTTGAGACAGTTTGACATATTTTATGGCCATATTGAGACAGTTTGCCATGTTTTGAGAGCATTTTGAGAAAGTTTGACATGTTTTGAGGGCATTTAAGACAGTTTGGAGGACATATTGAGACAGTTTGGTATGTTTTGAGTGTATAGTAAGACAATTTTGGAGGTTTTTAGGGAAATTGAAGACAGTTTGGGAGATTTGGAGGGCATATTAAGGCAGTTTGTTATGTTTTGAGGGAAATTTGAGACAGTTTTGCTGGTTTTGAGGCCATGTTAAGATAGTTTAACTTGTTTTGAAGAAATTTTAAGACAGTTGACATGTTCTAAGGGCATATTAAGACAGTTTGACATGTTTTCATGGCATATTAAGAGAGTTTGGCAGATTTTGAGGGCAATTTAAGAAAGTTTGGCAGGTTTTGATGGCATTTTAAGACAGTGTGGCAAGTTTTGATGGCATTTTAAGACAGTTTGGCAGGTTTTGATGGCATTTTAAGAAAATTTGGCTTGTTTTGATGGCATTTTAAGACAGTTTATCATGTTTTGAGTACATTTTAACCCTTGGCTTACGGTGGACGAATTTATTTTCCGTTCCCTACTCACGGGTAAATTTTGAAATATCAGAAAATTATATAAGATGATTTTATTTTTAAAAATTGTTTTATGTTTGTAATTGTAAAAACAATGATGTACTATCCAGAGCGCTACGACCTCTGAGAGAAAAGTTATTGCAGGTCAAAGATTCCTGTCAAAACGTGTTGTGTGACCCCGGGTAGAAATGACGGAGTTCTGCGAGGAAGCTCTCTCTCTCTCTCTCTCTCTCTCTCTCTCTCTCTCTCTCTCTCTCTCTCTCTCTCTCTCTCTCTCTCTCTCTCTCATCGGATCAGATATGAATGAGTGAAGAGTAATGAAATAATAATAAAAGAGAGAGAGAGAGGAAAGGTTTGTTTGTTCACGTGTTCCATCCTTCCTTCCCTTCCCCTCCCTCTCTCATCGTATCAGATATGAGAGAGAGAGAGAGAGAGAGAGAGATTCTATGAGGATAATGGGAAGCCAGAAATCCTTATCCTGTAAAGAAGCAACACCATGTTGCATCACGTGACCACCTGCTTGTCACTCTCAGTATCAATGCATCAGTGATGGAGGGTAGTCAGTCACCTCCTCCACCTCCTCTTATATCTACTTCACCACCATCATTGCCTCCTCCTGCACCCTCTCACCCTCCATCACCACACCCTTCAACAATTTGACTTAGACCTGAGCCCTCTTCTTCCTCCTCACCTTCACTACTCGTCTCCTCACCCTCAATTTGTTTTGGTGTCGATCCTTTGTCTCTTTGTGTCACTCCTCCTTACCTGCTGTACTTCTGCATTCCCACCTCGCCGATCTGTCTCCACCTTCTTCTCTTGTAGTATCTCCCCCTTCCGTTATTTCTTCTTCTCCTTCTTCTGTTTCTAGCTTTGTAAATTATATGGAGGAACAGTTCCTAACCTCTTTCGAGGAGTCCGAGGAGGAATATATTTGTGAGGTCCCTGGTACCCCGGAGGAGTAAATGGTAAGAGTTGTCTAAATTATTACTTTATTTCCGTAATCCTAGTCTAACAGTAAGCTCTATTACAACTGAAAAGAAAGAGAATAAAAACTTGTATACGGAATGAACTGGAGCAGAACAAAACAAACTCTGGCAACACTAGTGCGATGACACGTGCTGGCCCACAGGGTAGTAAAGGTCGGAGGGAGTGAAGGGAGGAATCCGAGGAGCCATCAAGTGGGTGCAAGAAAGCTGCATCTGCAAACTCTGCAATAAAAGAGATCACATGTAAACATAGCTTATGAAGTGTGTGTGTGTGTGTGTGTGGAGAGAGTGTGTGTGTGTGTGTGTGTGTGTGTGTGTGTGTGTGTGTGTGTGTGTGTGTGTGTGTGTGTGTGTGTGTGTTCATTTGTACAAACATTCATGTGGTTATATATACTCTATTCAAGAAACACTCATTCACTTTACCTTGTGAAATAATGGAAGATGATCTGTTTGATGGCAATAAAAGATACACCAACATCTGCCTGAAGGATAGAGTCCTCTCTCCCCACTCCCTGCGCTCCCTGCGATAAGGAGAGAAGGGGAAATATTTTTAGGCGCACAGAGTTGCCCTCCTCACACCCGACACTCATATTTCGTGTAAAATCAGTATACAGTGAATCTTACAAGACGTAATACTCTTTTGTCAGTATAATGTAAAGTTATATTTACCTTGCAACTGGTAGCTCTGTAGAATTCCTATGTAGGACTCTGTACTAGATCATCTTGCCGATACACCACGTACTGTTTGCTTGAAGGAGACAGGCCTCCTCTCCCTTGCTGCCCCTGTGACAAGGAAAGAAGATAATGTAGGCACACAGCTGCCCAACCTTACATCCAAACATTTACCCAGTCATATTTTGTGTAAAATCAGTATTCAGTGAATCTTACAAGTAATACTTATTTTGTTAGTATAACGTAAAGTTATATTTATCTTGCTATTGGTAGAATGTAGAGCTCCGTACTAGGTCATCTTGCCATATGTTGCTCCTTATACATGTATCACTATATCTAAACAGTTCTCTTTCCCACTTATTAGTATGTCTTGAGGGTGTGATATTTCTTGAAACATTCGCCTAGGCACAACCCTACACCACGCCCTTCACACATTGTTGTCACTAGCTTGCGTTTCTGTTCTCTCCTCTGCGTTGTTTTGCAAACTATACATTCCCTCTGTCCCTTCTTATGTGGCCTTCCTGGTGCTGGAGGAACATGTACAGGGAAATGAGTTTCCAGTCCTACAGCTTGCCAGTCCTTCCTGAGCTGCACGGCTCTGTCTATCTGGACGTGAATGTGTAGGCACTTGTGTTGGAAATCTTTCCAGCATTTGTTTTATGACTTTCATACTGAATACTCTTAGAGATGACTTGTTGCCTGTTTTGGTCATGTAAATGTTGCATGCATTCAACATGCAAATATCTATCATGTGGAAAAATACTTTCCTATACCACTTGACACTTATTCTTAGGCTGTCCACTGTACCTAGCTGCATATCAGCTTTATCAACGAGTCTCATGTTGATGTTATAATCAGCGACAATATCAGGTTTGAAGATAGGCTCATTTGTTCTCCTGTGAACCCGCTGGGTATCTTTCATCTGGCCAGTGTGGATAGTAGAAAGAAGATGCACTGCTCTTTTATCGTGCCATTTCATTACTATCATATCATGTGTCTTGAATCTGATTACATCACCTTTTTTTGTTACTCCAAAGTTTGGCATATATTTTCTCTTTGATCTGACAGTGCCCACTGCACCAGTATTATTATCATGTAAATACCTTGCCAGCTGAGGACTCGTATACCAATTATCAGTATACAATACATGGCCTTTTCCCAGGTAATCTTTCAGGAGTACATCTACTACTGAGCCAGAGAATCCACTAGGATTGTTTTTAGTCAATCATCAATGTCACTGCCAGAATGGATGCAAAATCCAGCACAATTCCGGTTTTGCAATCACATAGCACATACAATTTGATTCCAAAGCGATGTCGCTTTGATGGTATATATTGTTTGAAAGCTAATCTTCCCTTGAATAGCATCAGTGATTCATCTATAACAAGATTCTGAAATGGGTTGAAGTAAGACTTGAATTTATCTGTAAGACTTTGCAGCACTGGTCTTATTTTCCAAAGTGGATCAGCAGTTTCTTCACTAGAAAAGTGAAGAAATCTTAGAATATTACTGTAACTGTCTCTTGTGATTTGTCTTGCAAAAAATGGCATGTATAACATCTCAGCCTTGCTCCAGTAATCATGTCTAACAGCCTTTTTAGAATGAGGCATTAGCATAGTCACAGCTATGAACGTCAAAAGTTCATCTCTCGTAATGTGTAGCCATTCTTTCTCGTGCGAGCGAGGGGTTACATCAGATGTTTCAGCATACCGGGCATGATATGCGTTGGTTTCAGTCACTATATGATCCAGTAATTCATTATTGAGCAATGCCAAGAAATAATGACACAGCCCCGTGCCAATCTTCAAATGTCAAGCGGGAAAAATCATGATTACCGATACGATCGCCGTCTCTCTGGACGGAACAATATCATCATTCATGTACGATCACCGTAAGCCAAGAAGGGTTAAGATAGTTTGTCAGGTTTTGAGGACATTTTAACACAATTTGACATGTCCTCCTCCTCCTCCTCCTCCTCCTCCTCCTCCTCCTCCTCCTCCTCCTCCTCCTCCTCCTCCTCCTCCTCCTCCTCCTCCTCCTCCTCCTGTGCTAATACTATTACTATTATTACTATCCCAGTGTGACCTGTGTGACCTCTGACCTTTTGCCACAGGATTCCCTGGACTGCGACTTCACTGTGACCCGAGAGGAGGTGGCCACTCAATGCTGAGGTCACACGGCTCTCTTCCTTATGCAGGTCAGTGGTGTGGTGTGAGGTGTGGTTAGGTTACATTAGGTTAGGTTGGGCGGTTAAGGTTTTGAGGGAATTTTGAGGCAGTTTGTCATGTTTTGAGGGTATATTTAAACAGTTTGGCATATTTTAAGGGCATTTTAGATAGTTTGGCATGTGTTGAGGGTATTTTGAGACAGTTTGACGTGTTTGGTGGGCAGTTTAAGACAATTTAGCATATTTTGAGACAGTTTAGCATGTTTGAGGATATTTTAAAACAGTTTGACATGTTTTATGGCCATATTGAGACAGTTTGGCATGTTTTGAGGGCATTTTCAGAGTTTGACATGTTTTGAGGGCATTTTAATACATTTTGGCAGGTTTTGAGAGCAATTTGAAACAGTTTGGCTGGTTTTCAGGGTATATTAAGACAATTTGAGAGGTTTTGAGGTGAGTTAAAGACAGTTTGGCAGGTTTTCAGGCCATATTAAGACAGTTTTGAATGTTTTGAGGGCAATTTTAGACAGTTTGGCAAGTTTTGAGGCCATATTAAGACAATTTGACATGTTTTGATGGCATTTTAAGAGTTTGGCAGATTTTGAAGGCATATTAAGGCAGTTTGGCAGATTTTTTGAGTATATATATATATATATATATATATATATATATATATATATATATATATATATATATATATATATATATATATATAGTTAGGCATTTTGCATTATTGTAAATAACAGCATATTCTTATTTGATTTATAATTAACAGTGGTAGTGGTAGCCTTTTCCAAGATATCATACTGGAATAGGTGGAAGCTTGAATTATATATGTATATTATTAATTTTAATGGTAGTTTAATTTTTGAGTTACTTGTGTTAACCTAAGGATGTAAAATTTCCATAACTAAGAAAGTAACGATTCTGTTTTGTAATCATGTGCATTGTGTATAATTTGTTGCATATTAATTATTTAAGATCATAGCAATACACTAGAAATTTAGAATAAACTAAACTTTTTTCTATTTAATTGAAAAGATTAGGTGAAAGCTCATTTTTCTGAATTGGTCTACTAATGTGTAATGAATTAATATCAAAGGATGTCAGATTTAATTAAAGAGAAACATACACAACAAAATGAGTTTCTTTTGCTAATATTTTGTCTGTTTTACAATTTTAATAATTTTAAAAATATTTTCGACCGCCAAAATATCGTCAATAAAATTAATAATGAAAATGCACAAGACCAAATGGTCGCTAAAGGAGTAAGTAAGAATTTAAAATAACTGACAAGAATCAGAAGACTGAGAAGATATTCATTCCAATTACTGAGTAATTTACCTTTTCAAAATGGCTTCACAAAGCTTCTAGAATTGCTCCTATTTCACAAACGTTCTCAGAAGGACTCACAGCATCCCCCAAAACAAAGCCTCCCATCTGATAACGCTCACCGTCCACCAACTCATCCTGGTGTCCAGTGCAGTAATCACTATAAGTAGTAGTATCGGTATCGGCCCAATTAGGTGGTATTGGTATCGTTATCGGAATCGGCCAAAATTTTGGTATTGGTACATCTTTAATTTGAGACAGATTTGGCATGTTATGAAGGCATTTTAAGGCAGTTTGTCATGTTTTGAGGATATTTTAGGACAGTTTGGTATGTTTTGAGGCATTTTAAGATAGTTTGCCAGGTTTTGAGGAAATTATAAGACAGTTTGATATGTTTTGATAGGATTTTAAGACAGTTTTGCATGTTTTGAGGTCAGTTAAAAAAGTTTGACATGTTTTAACGGCATTTGAGTTGCGTTCAGTTCAGTTTACAAAATAGTGAAGGTGACTCAATATAAACAGTGCACCTCTCATTACAGGAAAGTCAAGACACACTGCTGCTGGAACACTGCACCACCAAGCCAAGACAAGACAAGCGACAACACAACACAAGCCTTCTACAACACCTACAGCCATCAGCAACACCCAGAGTACAAGACAACACCTGGAGCCATGAAGAATAGTTAGGATAGATTAGCAGTTTGGCATTTTTAATTATAAGGACATTTTAAGACCATTTGGCATGTTTTTATGGTATTTTAAGACCATTTGATATGTTTTTATGGTATGTTAAGACCATTTGGCATGTTTGTATGATATTTTAAGACCATTTGGCATGTTTTATGGTATTTTAAGACTATTTGGCATGTTTTATGTTTTAAGACCATTTCACATGTTTTTATGGTATTTTAAGACCATTTGGCATGTTTTTATGGTATTTTAAGACCATTTGGCATGTTTTTTATGGTATTTTAAGACCATTTGGCATGTTTTGAGGGCATTTGAAGAAAGTTTGGCTATGGTAATACCCTTTTATTGACATTAACCCTTCAGTACCATGACACATTTCCATATTCCTTGTGGTGACTATTTGGTGATTTTGTACAGCTTCACAAACTCATGTGGGGGGTGAAAATTGTGAAGACTATGGCCATTAATCTTGTAACCTTCATAGACCTTCGATAATGTCAATAAAATGGTCTAATGGTGCACAAATCTCAAGGTAAAAATGTGTCCCAGTACTGAAGGGGTTAAGAAGGGTGTATGGAGGTGACAAGATTAATGGGCACAGTCTTCACTATTTCAATCCCCCCACATGAGTTTGTGAAGCAAGTGTTGGATTCTCTGGACAAAGATGCAGTGTCCTTGTTAAGAGATTCACTCAGCACTCACTCACTCCTTCACTTACTGAACTCAGAGGGAATGAAGAATGTGCATTGTTGCTGCTTGTGTGTCAGACAAAGGCCTGTATTCACAAACACTTAGCTGTCTCAACAACACGCCTTCCAAGGCCACAGAGATCACTGGCAGGGTTTTCATGAGTGTTTCTCCACTTAATATTATAGAAATGTCACTCTGCCTCAGGAACCATAAAAATACCCTTATTCTCTCATCACCACTGTTTTCCAAGGCCACACAGATGACTGGCAGGGTTTTCAAGACTGTTTCTCCACTTAATAATACAGAAATCTTGTCATTCTGCCTTTACAACTGTAAAAACATTCTTCAAAACTCTTTATTCTCTCTCTATGACAATTTTCCAAGGCCACAGAGATGACTGGCAGGGTTTTCAAGACTGTTTCTCCGGTAAATAATATAGAAATCTTGTCATTCTGCCTTTAGATCTCTCTCTCTCTCTCTCTCTCTCTCTCTCTCTCTCTCTCTCTCTCTCTCTCTCTCTCTCTCTCTCTCTCTCTCTCTCTCTCTCTCTCTCTCTCTCTCTCTCTCTCTCTCTCTCTCTCTCTCTCTCTCTCTCTCTCTCTCTCTCTCTCATGGATCTTTCTTAATGTCAATGAAATGGTCTAATGGTACACAAATCTCAAGGTAAAAAATGTGTCCCAGTACTGAAGGGGTAAAAATAGTGAAGATTATGGCCATTAATCTTCTGCCTTCAATAGATCTTTCCAAGTGTCAAGAAAATGGTCTAATGGTATGCAGATCTCAAGGTAGAAATGTGTCCCAGTACTGAAGGGGTTAAAATAGTGAAGACTTGCCATTATTCTTCTGCCATCTATAGACCTTTCCTGATGTCAATAAAATGTCTAATTGTACACAAATTTCAAGGTAAAAATGTGCTTCAATGTTGAAGGGGGTTAAAATAGTGAAGAATGTGGCCATTAGTCTTCTGACGTGTATAGATCTTTCCTACTGTCAATAAAATGGTCTAATGGTACACAAAATCTCAAGATGTCCTAGTATTAAAGGGATTAAAATAATGACGAATGTGGCCGTTAATCTTCTGACCTCTGTAGACCTTTCCTAATGTCAATAAAATGGTCTAATGATACAGAAATGTCAAGGTAAAAATGTGTCCCAGTACTGAAGGGGTTAAAATAGTGAAGACTGTGACCATTAACCTTCTGATGTCTATAAACTTTTCCTAATATCAATAAAATGGTTTAATGGTACACAGATCTCAGGGTAAAAATGTGTCCCAGTACTGAAGGGGTTGAAATAGTGAAGACTGTGGCCATTAATCTTGTGATCTCCATACACCTCTCCATTTTATTGATATTAGCAAGGGTCTATGGTGGTCAAAGGATTAATGGCTACAGCCTTCACTATTTTAATCCCTTCAGTACTGGGACACATTTTTACCTTGAGATTTTTGTACCATTAGACCATTTTATTGATATTAGCAAGGGTGTATGGAGGGCACAAGATTAATGGCCACAGCCTTCACTATTTTAACCCCTTCAGTACTGGGACACATTTTTCCTTGAGATTTGTGTACCATTAGACCATTTTAATGACATTAGCAAGGGTGTATGGAGGGCACAAGATTAATGTGTGTGTTGTTTTAAAAATGTTTTCATGGATATTATTACTATTTGATTGTTTACTTTGATTGCGCTCTCTCTCTCTCTCTCTCTCTCTCTCTCTCTCTCTCTCTCTCTCTCTCTCTCTCTCTCTCTCTCTCTCTCTCTCTCTCTCTCTCTCTCTCTCTCTCTCTCTCTCTCTCTCTCTCTCTCTCTCTCTCTCTCTCTCTCTCTCTCTCTCTCTCTCTCTCTCTCTCTCTCTCTCTCTCTCTCTCTCTCTCTCTCTCTCTCTCTCTCTCTCTCTCTCTCTCTCTCTCTCTCTCTCTCTCTCTCTCTCTCTCTCTCTCTCTCTCTCTCTCTCTCTCTCTCTCTCTCTCTCTCTCTCTCTCTCTCTCTCTCTCTCTCTCTCTCTCTCTCTCTCTCTCTCTCTCTCTCTCTCTCTCTCTCTCT